>NC_092279.1:16056160-16356281 GCF_036320965.1 Panulirus ornatus
TCCCCACCCTCTCTCTCTCTCTCTCTCTCTCTCTCTCTCTCTCTCTCTCTCTCTCTCTCTCTCAGGCCCACATCAAACCCCCCTCCCCTCTCCACAAACCCCCCTGACCCTCACGACTATTACTCTCAGAACCTCCTGACTCTCACAACCACCTGACTCTCACAACCTCCTGACTCTCACAACCTCTTGACTCTCACGATCATTGCCTTCACAACCCCATGACTCCCACAGGCGTCACCTCCCACCTCCGTGACTCCCCACAGCCGTCACCTCCCACCCCGTGACTCACAGGCATCACCTTCTCAAGATCCTCTCGTTAAACAATTAGCACCTTCGTCTACACCCATGCTCGGTACACCTCCTCTCTCTCTCTCTCTCTCTCTCTCTCTCTCTCTCTCTCTCTCTCTCTCTCTCTCTCTCTCTCTCCCAACAGTGGTCAGGGCAGGATGGTGGAGGGTAGTAGCTTGCGCCCTTGCTGAAAAGGAAGGATGGATGGAGGAGGATGTAGGAGGAGGAGGAAGGAGGAGGGTGGGTGGTATGACCTTCTTCAGGCAGCTCCTACACCTCTTCCCTCCCTCCCTCCCTCCCGAGTGTAGCTGTAGCAGAGCGTATATTATCACAAGTTGTCAGTAAGAGGATCATCAGCACCTTCAAATCAAGGCCAGATAAAATATACTTCAAGGATATCTGTTATCACTACACACTCCAGTGTTCACGAGAGTAAAATGTACAACTAAATTCGTTTCGTAAAAAGAAAAAAATCAAGCACGCTTCTGTCCGTTGCTGATACGAACCTCCTCCCCAGAGACAACCCCCTCCCCCCCCTGCAGTCAGCAGAGCAGGGAACTTTTTTTCTCCTAACCCCACCGTCCACACTTTCCCATAAACTTCCCACGGCAGTGTATTCCCTCCATACCACATGGTGTAACTTCTCAACATTTTCTTTTCTTTTTTTTTTCTTTTTTTTTTTTGTCTACCGACCGTTGAGCCGGAGGGAGCGGTGGGTGGAGAGGAGCCTCCTTCTTTGACAGTCCATTCTCCACCACCACCACAGACAGGATCTGTACTGTAGACCACGAGAACCACCGCTGGGTCTCCTGTTATGTGTACCTTCCATGTGTTCCCTGACCTGACATTCCTCTCCACTCCCTCCACCCCATCTCCTTAACTCCCACTCCCTCTCCACTCCCTCCACCCCATCTCCCTAACTCCCACTCCCTCCCCACTCCCTCTCCCTAACTCCCGCTCCCTCCCCACTCCCTCTCCCTAACTCCCGCTCCCTCCCCACTCCCTCCACCCTAACTCCCGCTCCCTCTCCACTCCCTCCACCCCATCTCCCTAACTCCCACTCCCTCTCCACTCCATCCACTCCATCTCCCTAACTCTCGCTCCCTCTCCACTCCATCCACCCCATCTCCCTACCTCTCGCTGCCAACATGATGAACGTGTGGGAATTTCTTGTTCCCTGACAACCCCACTGTGACACCACCCTGGCGCCTGACAACGACCAGACAACACCCAAAGTGCCTGGTATTTTCTGGTCCTTCTGTGTCCTTCCTTCCCACGCCTACCCCTCACCCACTCCTGTCGCAACAACACCCAACTCTCCCGCCCACACTACAACACTGCCGCCCACACCACTACAACACTGCCGCCCACACCACTACAACCCTCCCGCCCGCACTCCTACAACTCCCGCCCGCACCCAACTCCGTCGCCCACACCCGCATAATTCCCCCCAGCACGCTATATTTCGCTGCCAAATCACAGCAAATCAGTTCATTACCTCGTATCGCTCTCCAACTAACGCCGGGTTTAAAGGCGATAATCCTGAGTTACACAGCAGTAAAAGACCTGCAGGCGACGTGTCCATTACCGTCATTAAGCCCGTTAATCATCCCTTGCCTAAAACACATCGAGAGAGTTAATTATGCTGCCAATGTAACTGATCACACTTTTTTTTTTTTTTTTAAACTCGACCTGAATGCCAAATCCAGTTCTGCTGACGTCGCCCTCAAAATGTGTGTGTGTGTGTGTGTGTGTGTGTGTGTGTGTGTGTGTGTGTGCCTAGAGTGACCACAGTGTACAATATTCACCCTCCCGTCTGGCACTCCGTAAAATATTCACACCGCCATCATTTAAACCCCACCGCCATCCCCACCTGACGCCCCTCCAGTCCCTAAGGGGCCAAACCCTGAGTGACACCTGCCTTTCGACCTATGGTCCCCCGAGAGCAACCTGGGTTCCTCCTCCTCCTCCTCCTCCTCGCTGACCTGTGTGGCTTGACGATGCACCTGGACTCCTCAAGTCGCACCTCCACATGGGGGTGGGTGGGTTCCTCGTCCCGTTCTCCTGGTGTGAACGATGGTCAGAGTGGGTTCCTCGCCCCGTTCTCCTGGTGTGAACGATGGTCAGAGTGGGTTCCTCGCCCCGTTCTCCTGGTGTGAACGATGGTCAGAGTGGGTTCCTCGCCCCGTTCTCCTGGTGTGAACGATGGTCAGCGAGATATACAGGCTCAGCCTCAAGACACAGACCGTGATACGTACGTACAGGAGATGGGCGAGTGATCTCTACTGGTCAATGGCAATCATCGTTCTCTCATTTACATACATTCTGATTGGAATGCAGGACAACGGGACCCTCCTGTGTCCAACGGCGACATAGAGGGACGTCGCATCCTACGTCCACCCATGTCCTGTCGCCACCGTCCATCTCCCCTGCACGACACACGGTAGCACGGCTGTGTGGACCTCCTCCTCCTCCTCCTCCTTCTCCTTCTCTCTCACACACAATGCACGTGTACATCCATCTCTCCACAGACGGCAAAGAACTGTTCATCTTGCAGTGACCCACGAATCCCACCCACCTGAGAAGGAGGTACCGGGGAAGGGACCTCTCCCACTCACCTGAGAAGGAGGTACCGGGGAAGGGACCTCTCCCACTCACCTGAGAAGGAGGTACCAGGGAAGGGACCACTGTCACACAGCTGCCAGGCTGCCGCTCACAAGGGAAGGTGCTCATCCTGGAGGCACCTGGCTGGTGGCCACATCACCCACGTTGAGGCAACGAATACATGCCCTTTATTCCAGGTCGTTACGACAACTCCAATCACCAGCGCAGTCGTCACTAACGACCCAACGACCACTCGCGATGGTTACGGACGGCGCCGGTCGATACGTATGGCAAATGACCCCCCTGGTGACGCCCCCCCCCGCCCCCATCAAAAACTCAAAGCACATACGACGACACTCACACCCATACAGTCCACAGTGATACGAATCACCTCGTCCCACAACCCGCGTTAATCACTCGATCACGGAACACACACACACAAAAAAAAAGCGATAATTACCCCAATCACCTGAAGACATAATTCCTGACGTCTGACTTAACAAGCTGACACCCTGACCCTCCCCCCCCACCCCTAATTCTCGAGGTAATCCCCGGCATGAACTGGCAACACGTCCCCACGATCATTTCCCCGCCAAACAACCTTAACAGTTCGGTAATCGCTGGCCCGTGAAACCGACTGCTTAACCGAATTATCTGCCGCCCACCCCCACCACACCCCACCCCACCACCACCCCTCCGCCCTCCCTCCCTCCTTCCTCCCTTCCCCCTATAATCCGCCATAAATGCCCCCCGGTTATCTGGGGGGGCTGCCACAGGATACTTGGCCTCGAAACACAACCCGCCATGCATGACCATCACTCTCCACGTCCTACCTACATAACACCCGATCGTATCATCGGTCGAAACAGCCAGCGACAGATATCAACAACTCATCACTCCCTAACCACTAGACACGCTGACCTGTCTTGTCTCCCGGATTATGTCGCTAACGATCTCTCTCTCTCTCTCTCTCTCTCTCTCTCTCTCTCTCTCTCTCTCTCTCTCTCTCTCTCTCTCTCTCTCTCTCTCTCTCTCGACCAGCCCTCCTCTCCCACGTACCTACATGGGTCCCACGCTACTCTCATACCCTCCCCATGTGTCAGGTATATGTTACCGGGCGTCATCAACAGCGACACTCCCACAGTAAGTGATGGTGTGTGGGTGGGTGGGTGGTGAGCCTTGGTATCTGACCTGACCTCCTTCTTGGCATTTGACCTGACTTCTCTAGGAGTCAAGTCATTGATTAGGTCATCATATACCCCGAGGGCTGTAGACCGTTGAGCTCAAAGGTCGCATCCATGATCTTAAGGAATTAACAAAGATGCAAGATTGGTGAATCTGTAACACAAGTTACCTGAAGTGTTTTGATCTTTATCTAAGCAAGACATTCTACTTAACGAAAATAATCTCAAAAAAATTATATATATATCAATTAATTGAAGAATTCTCGGTGTTTAAAACACATAATATGTATCTTTATGTTAATATCCTATTAGTAGTTAAATCCAACGTAACATATTGTTATTACAAGCTTATCTTAAAACTGGCGAGGCGAAATATTTTAAAAGTAAAAAAAAAATAAAACTCAACCAAGTTAGAAAAAAAAGGCGCGTTAATTCGCTTTCGCTAACCAAGACGGTAATTTCCTGGCCCAGAGCGAATGAGAGAAACTTGGTCCATCATGACAGAGTGGCCTGCCTCCCTCCTGTCCACACTCAAAAGGTGTGTTCGAGTATCGTACAATCTGGCCACCTCCAGCACATGGTTTCTACTGCTTCGTGGATAAGTGTTGTTGTCAATGCGAGGCCGCGGAGAGAACACTCACTCAATTAATTACTTATATAACTTACTTGCTTACTTACTTACTTACTTACGTGTACTTACGACGCAGTTACGCCAAAGGACAAGGCTAAGGCAGGGAAAGTACAGCGTGGGTAAGGCAGAGGGGTAAACACAAGGTAAGACCTGGGACCCCCCCAAAAAAAAGGGAACGACACTCGACAGCTACGGGAGAGGTGGCAGACCCGCGCAGCCGCCACTAGCCCTCCCGCTACTCAAGGCGGGGTTATAGTTGGGAGAGAGAGAGAGAGAGAGAGAGAGAGAGAGAGAGAGAGAGAGAGAGAGAGAGAGAGAGAGAGAGAAGGAAAAAAACATTAAGAAAAGTTGGTGTGGCCGGCATCAGAAGTTGTGGTGGTGGTGGGGGGGCGTTCATGAATTTGTACCACAGTGCGGCCGGCAGCCAAGGGGAAGGGCAGGGCGTGGGGGGCTTAACCTCCACAACCCCCTCCACCCACCCACCTGGTGCTGGTGCTAACGACGTATGGGTGGTGGTGGTGGGTGGTGAGTTGTCGCAGTGGGTTGTGGTGGTGGTGGGTTATGGTGGGTGGATGAGGAGTGGTGGGTGGATGAGGAGTAGTGGTGGTGGGTTATGGTGGGTGGATGAGGAGTGGTGGTAAAATGGTGATGTTGTTGTTGATGGTGGTGGTGGTGATTGTGGTGGTGTGGAACTATTGGTGGTGGTGGTGGTGGTGATATTGTGCTGGTAGACGGGTTCTGGTGGTGGTGGTGGTGGCGGTAATTCCTCCAGAGATCATGCGACGGACTGCCACCTGACGGCCAACTGGCCAAAGCTTCCTGCATTGGACATGCACAACACTGGCCCAGCGTCCAGGATGTCCGGGTAACATAATGACAGTCTCTCTCTCTCTCTCTCTCTCTCTCTCTCTCTCTCTCTCTCTCTCTCTCTCTCTCTCTCTCTCCTAATACCTCCTACCTGCAGAAGGGGGCCTGCTGGGGTCTTCTGGACGCCCTCCTGCAAGTCCCGGGTCTCCTGCTCACGCTGAAGGCCCACCTGGAGCCTGGAGTGCAACTCACCCTCTGGCCTATGAACAGCAGCACGGCAGACCTACACCGAGGACCACAGCAGACCCTGACCACAGACCAGAGCAGACCCAGACCGAGGACCACAGAAGACCCAGACAGTGGACCACAGAAGACCCAGACCATGGACCACAGCAGACTCAGACCGTGGACCACAGTAGACCCAGATCATGGACCACAGCAGACCCAGACCGTAAACCACAGTAGATCCAGACCATGGACCACAGCAGACTCAGACCTTGGACCACAGCAGACTCAGACCGTGGACCACAGTAGACCCAGACCATGGAACACAGCAGACTCAGACCAAGGACCACAGTAGACCCAGACCATGGACCACAGTAGACCCAGACCATTGACCACAGTAGACCCAGACTGTGGACCACAGCAGACCCAGACAGTGGACCACAGTAGACCCAAACAGTGGACCTCAGTTTGGGCCTCTCTCCCTCTTCCTACCTTTAAGAGTCGGGTCTACAAACACCTACGGAGCCATGATTGATTTCGACCTTCTTTTTCACTCACTTTTTCCTTTTCACCCGAGATGGCCTTTGACTAGGGGTATGTGTGGCCCCTGCCATGTCCGTCACTGGAAAAAAAAAAAAATAGGGAGGGGTGAAGGGGACTACCTCCTGGAAGCACGCCCCTCCCCCCTCCCCCTTTAACGGTGGAGGACCAACCTGCGGAGGGCTGTGGTCGAACTCAACACCAGGCGATCAAACGCCCACGGCGCCGCGGATACAGACGACACAAGGCCAGAGCCTCTCTTACTGGAACACCCACGCACGTCTACCCCCTCTGGAAACTGGAAATCACTGGCCACCAGAGCGGCAAGGGCAGAGTAAAGCACAGCTCCTCCCGTCTCACTCGTCACACGATTTCGAACATCACGAGAACGACCCGTGTTGCCGTGGCGGCCCTGGAGCCGCCGTCGGCCAGACCCACACGAGACAGCGAGGTCTGTGCCGCCGTGATGGAATAAACTTGGTATAAGAGCTGGGGATAGGAGCCAGCCAAGCTGACCACGACTCCCACTCGTACACCGACGAAAGGAATTCTTTTGATGTTGTTCCAGAGCCTTTGAAGACTTCCAGATCAAGGAGAATGTATTCACGGAGGCAAAGAGAATACCTTTTATTTACCCCCGACATGTTCCCACTCAAGTGATTTGCCTGAAATAGATTCAACATGTACAGAAGACACATTTAGCGCACGAGGTATAAGATGTGTTTACCACTGAATCATAAAAATCAAGGCGCGACCTTCAACAGCCGTGTATGATTCTGCCTCCAGCTTGTGTGTGTGTGTGTGTATATATATGATATTGGGCATAACCATTACTATATATCCTCGACCCAATCCTGGCAATCTCATACAATGCATATCACAGAATTTTCTCAAAAGCTCGGGGTGTTGCATACGTGCCCATATTGTTTTCGCATGAGCACCTATTCTACATTGATATAGCTCTCATTCGCGTTAGTATGGGGTATTGCTTGAACATCTGGAGGAGGGGGGGAGGGGGTGGTCTTCTATCACCTCTCTCTTTGCCAGAATGGAATCAAAAGTGTCACTTTAGCTATCCGTTGCCTGTCCGCTGTGGTGTTGCTTTCCCTCTCTCTGTTCTACGGGTACCATTTCTGCCCCTTGCTCTGGTCGCCATCGTGTGACACCATTCTTGGGACTCGCGACACGCATCTGAACGCTGCTTCCCAGAGTTCGTGTGAGGAGGCCAACTCAACGAGGAACAACTGTTATAATACCTTGAACAGTGAAGCTGTAGAATTATCTTTCCACCCTCAACTGTCCTTCTCCACACCGTGCCCAACCTACCCACGGGCTAATAAAATTCTCAGAGCTCTGAGGTGTACGTGCTAGACAACACCGCTTCTTTGACTGTGACACGATGGTTGGAGCAGTGATGAGCACAGCTGTGGAAGCGTTGGCTACTTCCTAAGATAAACTTGGCGAGGAAATGGCAGGAATTTTCTTTCTCTTGTTCAGTTTTGAATCTGATCGTGAAAACTATACTGTTCATTTCATCAGAAAAAAAAAAAATAAACGATGGATCCCATCCTTTGGACTGGATTATAAGACTTGGGATTATAAGCCAAAGCATTGGAGCTTCTAAGGCTATTCAGCGCTTCCTATCTCTTGGCCACAAACAAAAGATGTCGTCCACACAAAAGATGTCCAAACAAAAGACGTTGTCCAAACAGAAGATGTCGTCCCCCCATTCGTCTCTCTTCCTAAGTGGGCAAATCTGAATCCTTTAGCCTTTCCCTTTAAGTAAGTTCTCGTCACCCTGGTACAATCTTTGATGCCCTTCCCTGGACCTTCTCTGTTTGCTCTTTTGTTCTACTCCAAGTGTGGTGACCAAACTTGAGAAGCGTACTCTAGTTTTGGCCTTGTGAAGGATATGAGCAGCTTATTTACTTGTTTGTTTGAGTGTGTGTGTGTGTGTGTGTGTGTGTGTGTGTGTGTGTGTGTGTGTGTGTGTGTGTGTGTGTGTTGATATCTATTTAAGAAGGAAGCCAAAGACGACTGATATGAACACAAAGCACGAGTCACCTCCTGTCAGTCTCCAGCTCACCCCAACCAGTCAGTCTGCAGCTCACCTTGGGTGCAGATGGACCGACCCCTCCCGTCGCTCCTCCCTCGCCACGCCAGCACCTGCCACTCCTGTAGTCATAATAATTCCCCGACCATCGCTGCTGCTGTAGCACCTCGGAAGTCGTGTACAGAAAGCTGGACTAACACGATTTCCGATCACTTTACCAGCTGGAGGGGAACCTAGAAAGCCTCCCGCTGAGGGGAAAATAATAATTTATAAAGATCCTTTTTCCTCTTTCTCGTATCTTATTTGAGGAAGATTCCTCCATATTTTTTTTCTTCCTTTTCAATAGTTTTTTTTTTTCTGACGGTTTCCTAACAATGGTTCGCAGCAGAAGCAGACAAGCCTGGAAGACCCTGTTCTAGCATTCCATAACAAATCGACACACACACACACACACACACACACCCACACACACACACACCACCCCCGCTCGCCAGTGCCGCCTCCGCCTCCCCCAGGAGGGCACCAACGGAGTAACTATGTTATACAAGAGAAGAGAATAACATTATGACAATGGTGGGGGAGGGAAGGGAAAATAAAAGGAGGATTTGTGAAGACCAGAGGCAGAGGGCACAAAGAGCAAGACAATGAAAGACAATGGCGGGTGCTGTGAGCGTCTGAGAGATTGTTGATTGCATTATGAAAAACAACCAGAGGCCCCCCACGCCCGGGCTCTTTGTCCAGCCGCAGGAGCGGGGTCTTCCAGCCCTACACAACGAGCCAAGCTGCATAGCCCCTGCCTCTCCGCCGGGAGGAGGCTTCCAAAAGGAGGTTTATGCATGCAAAACAACACGTAAGTATCCGCGGACTGCAAGTGGGGAGACGAGGCTAAATACAGACGTGATGCTGAGGGTATGAGAGAGAGAGAGAGAGAGAGAGAGAGAGAGAGAGAGAGAGAGAGAGAGAGAGAGAGAGAGAGAGAGAGAGAGAGAGAGAGAGCTCTCCTCCAGGATGGGATCAGGAGAGAGGAGAGGGACGTCCAGTAACGCAAGTCGGGTCTTCGCAGGTGACACATACACACACACACACGGAGGCCTCGGCTGACGACGGTGGTACATCGTCAGCCTCGGCGGTGAGGAGGTCTTCAAGCCACCGCTGCTCTCCATAGCCACGGGATCTGTCTGTACCCTCGCTCCTCCCAACACACTCTTTGTTCTGTGTCCCCCTGACCTCCTCTGCTGCCACACACGGCTCTCACAGGACCCAGGTCCGCCGTCTCGGTTCCTCTCTGTTGCTTGGTATGTCACCATCATCAGAGAGACGAACGCCGTCACCATCATCATGATAACGATGTCTACCCCATCATCCATCACTATGAAAACGATGGCCATCACCATCACCATGATAACGATGTCTACCTCCATCACCATCACTATGAAAACGATGGCCATCACCATACCATGATAACGATGTCTATCTCCATCACCATCACTGTGAAAACGAGATCCATCACCATCACTGTGAAAACGATATCCATCACCATCACCATCACTATGAAAACGATATCCATCACCATCACCATGATAACGATGTCTATCTCCATCACTATGAAAACGATATCCATCACCATCACTGTGAAAACGATATCCATCACCATCACCATGATAACGATGTCTATCTCCATCACTATGAAAACGATGGCCATCACCATCACCATGATAACGATGTCTATCTCCATCACCATCACTGTGAAAACGATATCCATCACCATCACCATGATAACGATGTCTATCTCCATCACTATGAAAACGATGGCCATCACCATCACCATGATAACGATGTCTATCTCCATCACTATGAAAACGATATCCATCACCATCACCATGATAACGATGTCTATCTCCATCACTATGAAAACGATATCCATCACCATCACTGTGAAAACGATATCCATCACCATCACCATGATAACGATGTCTATCTCCATCACTATGAAAACGATGGCCATCACCATCACCATGATAACGATGTCTATCTCCATCACTATGAAAACGATATCCATCACCATCACTGTGAAAACGATATCCATCACCATCACTGTGAAAACGATATCCATCACCATCACCATGATAACGATGTCTACCCCATCACCATCACTATGAAAACGATGGCCATCACCATCACCATCACTATGAAAACGATGGCCATCACCATCACCATGATAACGATGTCTACCCCATCACCATCACTATGAAAACGATGGCCATCACCATCACCATGATAACGATGTCTACCCCATCACCATCACTATGAAAACGATATCCATCACCATCACTATGAAAACGATGGCCATCACCATCACCATCACTATGAAAACGATGGCCATCACCATCACCATGATAACGATGTCTATCTCCATCACTATGAAAACGATGGCCATCACCATCACCATGATAACGATGTCTATCTCCATCACTATGAAAACGATGGCCATCACCATCACCATCACTATGAAAACGATATCCATCACCATCACCATGATAACGATGTCTACCCCATCACCATCACTATGAAAACGATATCCATCACCATCACCATGATAACGATGTCTATCTCCATCACTATGAAAACGATATCCATCACCATCACCATCACTATGAAAACGATGGCCATCACCATCACCATGATAACGATGTCTATCTCCATCACCATCACTGTGAAAACGATATCCATCACCATCACCATGATAACGATGTCTATCTCCATCACCATCACTGTGAAAACGATATCCATCACCATCACCATGATAACGATGTCTACCCCATCACCATCACTATGAAAACGATATCCATCACCATCACCATCACTATGAAAACGATATCCATCACCATCACCATGATAACGATGTCTATCTCCATCACTATGAAAACGATGGCCATCACCATCACCATGATAACGATGTCTACCCCATCACCATCACTATGAAAACGATGGCCATCACCATCACCATCACTATGAAAACGATATCCATCACCATCACTATGATAACGATATCTACCCCATCACCATCACTATGAAAACGATGGCCATCACCATCACCATGATAACGATGTCTATCTCCATCACTATGAAAACGATGGCCATCACCATCACCATGATAACGATGTCTATCTCCATCACTATGAAAACGATGGCCATCACCATCACCATGATAACGATGTCTACCCCATCACCATCACTATGAAAACGATATCCATCACCATCACCATCACTATGAAAACGATGGCCATCACCATCACCATGATAACGATGTCTATCTCCATCACCATCACCATGATAACGATGTCTATCTCCATCACCATCACCATGATAACGATGTCTATCTCCATCACTATGAAAACGATGGCCATCACCATCACCATGATAACGATGTCTATCTCCATCACCATCACTGTGAAAACGATATCCATCACCATCACCATGATAACGATGTCTATCTCCATCACCATCACTGTGAAAACGATATCCATCACCATCACCATGATAACGATGTCTATCTCCATCACTATGAAAACGATATCCATCACCATCACCATGATAACGATGTCTATCTCCATCACCATCACCATGATAACGATGTCTATCTCCATCACCATCACCATGATAACGATGTCTATCTCCATCACCATCACCATGATAACGATGTCTATCTCCATCACCATCACCATGATAACGATGTCTATCTCCATCACTATGAAAACGATATCCATCACCATCACCATGATAACGATGTCTATCTCCATCACTATGAAAACGATATCCATCACCATCACTGTGAAAACGATATCCATCACCATCACCATGATAACGATGTCTATCTCCATCACCATCACTGTGAAAACGATATCCATCACCATCACTGTGAAAACGATATCCATCACCATCACCATGATAACGATGTCTATCTCCATCACTATGAAAACGATATCCATCACCATCACCATGATAACGATGTCTATCTCCATCACTATGAAAACGATGGCCATCACCATCACCATGATAACGATGTCTATCTCCATCACTATGAAAACGATGGCCATCACCATCACCATGATAACGATGTCTACCCCATCACCATCACTATGAAAACGATGGCCATCACCATCACCATGATAACGATGTCTATCTCCATCACCATCACTGTGAAAACGATATCCATCACCATCACCATGATAACGATGTCTATCTCCATCACTATGAAAACGATATCCATCACCATCACTGTGAAAACGATATCCATCACCATCACCATGATAACGATGTCTATCTCCATCACTATGAAAACGATATCCATCACCATCACCATGATAACGATGTCTATCTCCATCACTATGAAAACGATATCCATCACCATCACCATGATAACGATGTCTATCTCCATCACCATCACTGTGAAAACGATATCCATCACCATCACCATGATAACGATGTCTATCTCCATCACCATCACCATGATAACGATGTCTATCTCCATCACTATGAAAACGATATCCATCACCATCACTATGAAAACGATGGCCATCACCATCACCATGATAACGATGTCTATCTCCATCACTATGAAAACGATGGCCATCACCATCACCATGATAACGATGTCTATCTCCATCACTATGAAAACGATGGCCATCACCATCACCATGATAACGATGTCTATCTCCATCACTATGAAAACGATGGCCATCACCATCACCATGATAACGATGTCTATCTCCATCACTATGAAAACGATATCCATCACCATCACTATGAAAACGATGGCCATCACCATCACCATCACTATGAAAACGATGGCCATCACCATCACCATCACTATGAAAACGATGGCCATCACCATCACCATCACTATGAAAACGATGGCCATCACCATCACCATCACTATGAAAACGATGGCCATCACCATCACCATCACTATGAAAACGATGGCCATCACCATCAACCCACCTCTGGCCCATACCATAACCCCATCTCTGGCCCGTACCATCACCCCACCTCTGGCCCATACCATAACCCCATCTCTGGCCCGTACCATCACCCCACCTCTGGCCCGTACCATCACCCCACCTCTGGCCCGTACCATCACCCTACCTCTGGCCCATACCATAACCCCATCTCTGGCCCGTACCATCACCCCACCTCTGGCCCATACCATAACCCCATCTCTAGCCCGTACCATCACCCCACCTCTGGCCCATACCATAACCCCATCTCTGGCCCGTACCATCACCCCGCCTCTCTTGCCTGCACCATCACCCTAACTGGGCGGCAACATCGTCTTTTTGAAGGCCAAAGTTACGGATGGAGACACAGGAAATGTATAAACAAACTCGCCCGTGATACCGGCACAAATCAAATCAAGGAACAGAAGGACAATACCTGGGTGGAGGCGGCCGACGTGGGTGGAGGAAGGGAGGGTGGGTGGAGGCGGCCGACGTGGGTGGAGGAATGGAGGGCGGATGGAGGAAGGCGACGTGGGTGGAGGAAGGAAGGGTGGGTGGAGGCGGCCCGACGTGGGGGCTGGCACTGTACATATGCCTTAAACTGTGAACAGGAAGACAAAAAGAGGCGGGGGAAGGGGGAGGAGGGGGGCACGTCCTGTAATTACCGTGATGTGAGAGGTGGGGGAGCTGGGGCAGGACCAGCCTACGGAGGGAGGGGTGATGTTGGGGTAAGACCAGCTGGCTAAGGAATGGTGGCTGGGGAAGATCAGGCAAGATGGGAAGAGATAAAGAAGCAAGAGGGAGAGGGATAAGGAGGCAAGACGAACACGAGAGAAGGAGCTAGAGACCAGAGGGTAAAAAAGAAGGGAGGGTCAATGTCAAGAGACTAAGGATGGATCAGCAGGCAAGAGGAACAGAGGATGGCAAGATAAGAGGAATAATCACACAGGGGAGGAGGAGGAGCAGGAGGAGGAAGTGGTCAGGAAGCCATAGGAACTGGCTCAGAAGACAGGGTGAGGAGGAGGAGGAGGAGGAGGAGGAGGAGGAAGGATCAGGAAGACCCAGAGTACATGAAGACAGTGTAGAGGAAGAGACGGGAGCGGGAGGCGGCTGGAGCTGTTATGAAGAGATTAAAAACCTAAGACTTGGGACAAGGGCGTCGTGGGAGGGGGTGGGTGACGCCACCTACAGGAGAGGCGGAGGGGAAGGAAATATGACAGAGGAGAGAGTGAGAGAGACAGAGAGAGAGAGAGGGGAGAGAGTGGGGGCGGGAAAAAAAAAAAAAAGAGGTGAGGAGAGATGCAGGAAGAAGCAGAGGGTGCGACAGGAAAGATCAGCGGCGAGGGAGGACTGTCAATGGGTGTAGACAGGAAGATGACGGAGGGAGAGACGGGCTGGAGTGCAAGATCCCTGACGACACGACTGGCAGAAGAGGGTTCCATAATGGGGCGAGCAGGAAATGTGAACGGAAGACGAATACACGTAACAACCAAGGGAGGAGGAGGAGGAGAGAGAGAGAGAGAGAGAGAGAGAGAGAGAGAGAGAGAGAGAGAGAGAGAGAGAGAGAGAGAGCCTGCAGGGAAGCATGAAGGGAGTATACTTCAAGGTCCCTGGGGGACGAGGTGAAGCCACGAAGCTGTAAATTTGAACCATGGAAGACAAAAAGAAAAAAAATAAAGAAAATCCGATGGAATAATAACGTTCTTTTTATAACAAACCGTGAAGGAGAAAACGGGAAATGAGAACTCTAATAATACAACCTCTATAGGACCCCTAACACCATTCACAACCAGCGAGGCTCACTTCCATACCATAAGAAGCAGGTCCTCTCTTCTCCTTTTCTGTAGACACATTGAGGAAGTTCCCAAACACTCGACGACTGACACAGATGCCAATAATTCATTAGTTTCCTTGACAGGGCCGCGAACACGCCCTCCCACCACCTGGCACCAGAGTTCGTGACCCCTAAGTCAGAAAACCCATATCGGAACTTATCACACGTCTGCTTACATTCGAGATATGATTCTCACACACATCATGATCAGTCTCGGGACCTTCCCTCTGACACCTGCCAATCACTCTGTGATCACCCGATGATCGTCCACCTCCAGGAGGACATTCTCTCTCTCTCTCTCTCTCTCTCTCTCTCTCTCTCTCTCTCTCTCTCTCTCTCTCTCTCCCTAACCTTCTAACTGCAAATATGGTTGTAAAGGCAATCAGACACGAGCACCATCCTCATAGGGATGGCTTCCTCGGCTCTCAGACTAATCATGTTTTCAGTCGGACCTGGAAATATTCAGCTGTTTGCCAAGACCTTCCACAGAGATTGCTTGCCTGGTTGAGGGATGGCCTCTCCCCGCTCTCTCCTACCTCCCTCACTGGGCATTCTCATCGTTGACGTCACCTCTCTGTCTCTGTCTGTCTCTCCATCTATCCCTCTGTCTGTTCTCTTGGTCAGTCTGCCTATAAGTCTATCCCATGAAATACACAAGAGATCTCGGTCAGCGTTAATAACTGTCTCGTTTAACTGATCGACCTAATCCAAGACGACTCGGCCGGGAGGCTGAACCTGGCTAACGGGAGGTAGCCTCCCTCAGGAAGGCTGTTCAGCTGGGGCCCAAGGTGACCTAGTCTACTCTACCTGACCTAACCTAAGCAGGACCGGGTAGGTGGACCCAGGCGAGGGAAGGAGGGGGGGATATGGGTGGGGGTCGTCGTCTTGCGCGGGCGGGAGGACGAGTCCTCCGGGACGGGAGGCTCCACCAGGAGAGGCGCTGCCTGGAATCCTGAATTTCAGCAGGACTGTGGTTGGTTGGCCCCCAAGGCAGACGGTGTTGTGTCCGGTCCTTACGTGGCCTTTACCCCCATGGGTCACTCCCAACGCAGGCCTGGCCCAGCCAAGCCAGACACTACTCTGCCAGTCAATAGCTTCTGAGTTTAATCCTGCCAGGCCATCCAAATCTTGATCAAGAAACAGCATTCACACACCGCTAACAGTGAGTGGAGTGCTACCCACCATCACCAGTGGACCCCCATCGCCCACACGGCGTACACCCCCCTAATGCACAGGACCGTCCCCATCCCCTTAACCCCCTCTACCTGAAGCACCGCCACGACCCACCCCCGTAAGCCAATGAGACCCGGACGGAGGAGGAGGAGGGAGGTCTCTTCATATGAGGCTGTTCATTCATCTTGGCCCCGGCGGAGCATCGATCTGCTGCGGCCATCACCAGGACCCCATCGCTGCCATGTTTGTTTTTCATTACCTAACGTCTTCCGGCTGGAAGGGAAGTGGCCAACCAGGGCCAACCTTAGCTCGGCCAGGTGTTGGTGTGGCCAAACCAGAGACACCTCGCTTGGCCATGTGTGTGTGTGTGTGTGTGTGTGTGTGTGTGCTCGGCCAACCAAAGACACCCAGCCAGGCCAGGTGTGTCTGTGTGTAAGTTCGCCATAGACCACACGTCAAACCACAAACCGAGTTACCTCACCATTCATCACGTTACCTCGCCACAAGCGGCCTTACCTCACCATAAACAACATGTTAGCTCAACATAAGATGCATATTACCTCACCATAAACCACACAGTAACCCATTAGTCGACACAAACAGAGATGCGTTACGACAAGGCTAACCAGACATTGCACAAACCTTTGACGAACCACAAACGGACCCTTGACGAACCACAAACAAACACTCGACGAACCACAGACGGACCCTTGACGAATCACAAAAAGACACATGAACCAGTGTCGAACCTTTGATGAACCATAAACATACCATGGACGAACCACAAACAGACACTTGAACCGCAAACAATCCCTTGACGAACCACAAACAGACACTTGACGAACCACAAACAATCCCTTGACGAACCACAAACAGACACTTGACGAACCACAAACACCCTTGACGAACCACAAACAGACACTCGACGAACCATAACAAACAATTAATTAGGTCTTCTAATTCATCAATCCCTGAGAACGTTTCAGAGTTGGGCAAGTCCCTCCCACCTCCAGCCTCGCCCCTGGCTTGCTCCTCATTAATTAAGGGGACTTAAGGATAATTTTCCCTCGACAAGCTGGCCACCTTTTAATGATGTATTATGAAGTGGTGGGTATGTGGGCGCCTGTGGACGCTGTGTGATGTCTGTGGTGGCTGTAGAGGTTGTGTGGTGAGTGAAGAGGCTGTGTGGCGGCTGTAGATGCTGTGTTATGGTTGTAGGTGCTGTGTGGGGGCTGTAGAGGCTGTGTGGTGGTTGTAGAGGCTGTATGGTGGCTGCAGTTTAAAACAAACTGATAACTTACATTAAACAGTTCTTACAGGGCAGTAGGGACAGATCAATCAGGGGATACGACACGAAAGTAAGCAAGATACTTGTTTAAGAAAAATATCAAGAAATACTTTTATCAGTATAAGGGTCATGGAAGAATGGAATGAAATAAATGAAGACATGACAAAACATAGAAAGCATCCAGATATGGAAGTAGTATAATAGCAGAGAATGTTCAAGAGAGATAGAGGGGGCACGAATGTAAAACTCTCCCTCCCGTACAGGAAAAAAATTGAGTAATTACAGAAAACAAACATCCAATATCGAAGCGACGCATTTTCCTGAGTCATAGATGGAGCTCCGCGCCACTGTTGCTTGCTTCCGAGTTCAATTTTCGGCCGGTATGTTTAGCTGGCGTGTCCCATGGTGATTCCTTACACATCCAACACTGGAATATATTTACAGCTTCCCGGATAATTAGGCTGGGAATTATGGAATAATTTCCAGCAGTTTTTAGCACCTTTTTTTATATGTTTATCACACGGAGGCAGTGGACCAGCCGTAGGTCCGTCACACTCATGGCACCAGCCCACAACAGTGGACCAGCTGTAGGTCCGTCAGAGCCAAGGCTCCAGCACACAGAAGAACACACGTCACAACAGTGGCCCACGTACCGGTGCAGACGTCACAGCAGTGGTCCACCAACGGGTACACACACATCACAACAGTGGCCCACCTCCAGGTAGACACACATCACAACAGTGGCCCGCCCGGCCCATCCCTGCTATTCAAGCGGTTCCCTTCCTTCCTTCCTACACAGGAGAAACGTATGAAATATTACCAGTTACAGCCAGGAAGAGGAGATCCATGAATCACTGTGTATAAGGGCGAGCCGCAGATAATTCTGTTGATGATAATGGCCTTCCTGCCCCAGGAGCCCCACTGTCTGCTGCCAACACCATCGGCGCCGCTCTGTTGTGTCTGCTGCCACCACCGCTGAGACAGCTGTTGTCTACTGCCATCACCAGTGGGACGGTTGTTTCTGCTGCCACACCACCTGTGGCGTCACTGTTCTGTTGCTCTGCCACTGGCTCCCCTGTTGTCTGCTTCCACCACCGCTGGCTCCCCTATCGTCTGCTTCCACCACCCCTGGCTTCACTGTTGTCTGTTTCCACCCCTGACAAACTCTTATCTCTTTGCACTGCTGTTGCCACACACACACACACACACACACACACACACACACACACACACACACACACGGTTCAATAAGCAATTAACTTGTTTCCCCTGCTGATGCTGGGGGTCTGAGCTCTGATTAATCTAATGAAAGGCAAAAAATAGGTTCAGAAATATTAGCGTCCTTCCTGGGAAAACGATAGAAAACAGAGTGTTTTATTTAAGCAGGGTAATCTGGATGGGGTCCAGCCGGCGGCCACTGCTGGCAAGCACCGCGTATACGGACGCTTCGCCTACCTACTGCTTGATTTTGCTGAGAGAGAGAGAGAGAGAGAGAGAGAGAGAGAGAGACGAGTACCTTACGATGAGATTTCGCCATTAAGGCCACCAAAGGCGAATCGCTGAGTTACGCAAGAGTCGCCGCGGCACCAGCGGCAGCAAATGGTTATACGTCACCCTTTCAGAGACAGTGGTCGCCAGTACTTGGTTATACCATCCTTGAGAGACGGTGGGCGTACGTGAGTCAGCGTGGAGACGAGTCGGCCTGAACCATCGCCCAGCCCAAGTTAACCTGTGACATATGTGAACTCTGGATGGACAGACATTTATACATGCGCGTATCAAGATATCCCGAAGGATTGTCTCAACGTCTCGACATGAAGCCATCAAATTGTCTTCGGGAGCGTGTGGAGAGGTCAGTGGAGCAGCTAGGAATGGCTGCAGGTAGGTGAGTGAGGCTGGGTAATACCAGAAGGCGGACGTGCATGTAGCGCTGCGCGCTCATTGGTTGTAACGTGATGCTGGGGCGTGTAGCTGTAGCAGTCTGTTTTCGCCTGTGTTCTGGTTGTTAAGTTTGGGTTGTTATTCTTCGATAATCTGTTGTGCTTCGGCGATGCGTGGTCGTCTTGTCTTATTCATGGCGTGGGATCCTTGAAAGACTGCAGACCTTCCACCACAATTACCACACCCACAGTACCCCCTACCATCGCTACTCCTCCCATTCACACCACAACCGCAAGAACCACCACCATCATGAGCACTTCCATCGCCATCACCGCCACCAGCACCATCAAAACCACCACCATCACCTCCACCACTCACGAACGGAGACCATCTACCACCTACCAATTACCACCATCGCTCACCAGCAACCACCATCTCTAACACCTCTCGGCTGCCCCCCTCATCACAACCACTTTCGGCAACTTAATTAGTTTTCTGGGATGATTGGGGCGAATCCATTGACGGGGTGCGCGGGAGGACGGGAGGAAGGCTGGGGGGGGGGGGGGGGGGTGAGGGCCCTCCATCCCCCCCTTCCCCCTACACCGCCATCCCTGATGACGACAGACTCAGGCCCGGCCTCCCCAACCCTGGGAAGGAGAGGAACACGACCCCCAACCCATCCCTCCACCCCCATGATACGGCTGAGCAACTCCGCCTTCCTCATGCACGGGATCCTTACATTCACCCAACTGGCGCCTGGAACCTGTCACCGCGCAATGGGCGCGTCCTCAACGAACTGGAGCCTTGAGCTTACCATAGACTAGGCTCATCTCGTCACCAAGCTGGAGGCTGAGCTCAACCATCAACTGTTTCAAACCCTCCAACACGACAAGTACCAAGAGCTTTTCATCGATTTGAATCAATTTTCGCAAGGGACAAGCAAATGACCGATGAAGGTGGTACGCTTAGGTTAATATGTTTCTAGTAGCCTCTCTCTCTCTCTCTCTCTCTCTCTCTCTCTCTCTCTCTCTCTCTCTCTCTCTCTCTCTCTCTCTCTCTCTCTCTCTCTCTCTCTCTCTCTCTCCAGCAAGGCCCACCGTCACATCATCTTTAGCTCCCTCCCGCAGCCACTAGGGGTTAGGGGTGATGGGGAGACAACGCAAAGTAGCCCGTGTACTCACTCCCCATCAATTTCCTCCTCTCGTTCCTGCTTTTCGCTACCACCGTGTGTGGAGCGGCGGCGCGGGCGCCTCCTGCAGGGAGATTTGACACTCCCGCAGGAGGTGGGTGAGGAGGATGCAGTGAGGAAACTCATCGTGGGCCCCTCACCTGCTTCCTACCCATCGGGACCTGCTACTCACGAGGGGCCGCCTTCCTCCAGTGTTCGGCCTTGGCACCTGCCAACCACCCACCCTTGCAAGACGGGTCGGTCCCCCTCCTGTCGACCACTCCCTGCTGAATGGCACCAGCCAAACACCGTATTATCCTCTCTCTCTCTCTCTCTCTCTCTCTCTCTCTCTCTCTCTCTCTCTCTCTCTCTCTCTCTCTCTCTCTCTCCATCAGCACAGAAGAAGAGTGCATTTAAGCTCGTGTTATACAGTCGCAATTCCTCTGCCCTTAAGCACTTAATGAAATTACCACACTTACACTTAACACTCCCTAAAATTGCCTTCAGTGACGAGTTTAAGCAAGTACTCTAACTTACTGAGGCTTACTTGCACTTGCTTGCCCGTTCCTGTAGTGGTGGGGTCGGGCAGACACACACACACACACACCAGACCATCCTGTAAAGACCCTCGCTAATACATCCATAATGGTATTTCAGCCTTTTGGTGTTTGCGACTGTGTGGCTTCTCATGTTCCTCTCGCGACGTTCATATCCTCGGCGAGGCAGAGAGTAAAGATAAAATGGACGATGGTGGTGAGTGTTCCATTATGCTCTCTCTCTCTCTCTCTCTCTCTCTCTCTCTCTCTCTCTCTCTCTCTCTCTCTCTCTCTCTCGTGCCCGTGACCCCGGCCACACTCAGGTATTCACTTAATACTTCCCTAATTAATCCATATTAGACCCTTATGGTTTATAGCTCAGTGATTTTCAACCGAGGTGCTGCTACCGCTGCTGCTGTTGTGTGCTGCTCCTGCTGCTGTTGCTGCTGTGGTGCTCCTGCTGCTCCTGCTGTGTGCTGCTGCTGTGCTACTGCTGTTGCTGCTGCTGCTGTGCTGCTCCTGCTGCTGTGTGCTGCTGCTGCTGTGCTGCTGCTGCAGCTGTGCTGCTGCTGCTGCTGTGCTGCTGCTGTGCTACTGCCGCTGTTGCTACTCATATTGTTGTTGTTGATGCTGCTGCCGTTGCTGCTGCTGCTGCTGCTGCTGCTGCTGCTGCTACTACTGCTGCTGTGGTTGTTACTGCTGTTGCTAGTTTTAGCGGTGGTTACTGCTACCATTCCCGCTCCTGTTGTTGATGCTGTTGTTGTTGTTGATGTTATTGCTCCTGTGGATGTTGCTGTTGTTGTTAACGTTTTCTTCAGTCGTGTTATCCTCTGAGCTCTCATGGACCTGCCGTTTTGTTTACTTTCATTCCAATTAATGCGAACACTTCACTGTAATCGTTCAAGTCAATCCGTGGCAAAATCATCACCATATACTCAACAGAGCATGCAAAGACGGTATCAAATCATGCGTGAGAAGCATCAAGGAGGGAGAGGGAGTGATACTCAACATGAACTGCTTGCAATTCCAGTCTGAGAGCACCGCCTGCTGGTGGGGGGTGTGTACTAATCCTACTGTGTTCTTGGGCAGCTTAGCGACTGAATGGCCGACACGTGTGGATTACGGAGCAAATGAAAGATAAAAACCCATGCTCCACTACCCCAAAGTATATCTTGTCCTCCCTGATAACTGAATGAAAAAGCTCAAAATGCATTAGCTTCCTCCTCCCCAACCCCACCCGACTGGAAGACTGTCTTGGGTCTACCTGGGAAATCACATGCCCATCCTACGAATGGAGCGTCGAGCCCCGGCAAAAGACAGACTTTGATATATCACCACAGTTTTCAAACGTCTTAACCATATTCACAAAGGCATGCACAAAATGTGCCATCAAGGGCTGAATTAAGATGAGCGTAGAAATCAAATACTATTTCTTTTTCTTTCTTTTGTCATGAAATAAAAAGTTGTTTGGAAGGAAATATTTCGAAACGAGACAAACATCTTTTCGAAACCAAATACATCTAAATGAAATGTTTCTCTCTGTGTCTAAATGAATACCCAATGGAATGAATATCTACATAAACATCAATCTGCAGACATACATTAGTCTACAATATGAACAACCAATGCATTCCCTACACTACATGTAGGAAAGGGGTAGGAGGAGCAGCCCACCCTCTCCCACCAAACACCTGTCCTCCCCAACCCACGTCATTCTATCTTGATTATCAAGGGGTCTGGGAAAGCGGCCTTTAAGCTTAGGGAAGTTTATTACAGCCTTCTGCACGCAAGTTTATTTCAGCCTTCGGTACTCAACGAAGCGTCTGGCTATCTAAGATAATAAGAATGTTGTCAAGCAGAGGCGAGGCTGTATATCGCTGCTCAGCGTCATATCCACAAGTGAAGAAGGACACGCACACACACACACACACACACACACACACACACACACACACACATGATGTCCAGGTAATAACCTCACCTCGCTCGAAGTGATCCTCGGCCAACCGTATCCATTCCTCTCACAGGAAACTGGCCAGGGATCCAGATCCGTCCTTCCTGGTACTAATGACACATCCCCCTGCAAAATACAGAGACAGTACCCTAAGTCATCGATGCAAGGAGGAGATATACAGGGAAGACACAGAGAATATACTGAGAAGAGCCAGAGAAAAATGATATTTCAGCCTAGCTTCTACCTGACTCGCCGATATCATGTTGAAAAGCTCAAAACAAGTAATACGTAAAGAACATGATATATAATAGAACATGATATAATATATATATATATATATATATATATATATATATATATATATATATATATATATATACACGAACAAAGTGCACATGAACGTGCACTTTCACAGTACATACAAACCTTCAACAGCCAGGATCGAACCCAGGACCCCTGAGTGACAGGCGGGAGCGCTACCACCAACCGCCTATGGCGACTGTTTCCTCAGACCTTAATTGATCCAACAGACAGACGGTGATCCAACGGGCGGGTGGGAGGGCGGCCTCTCTATCATTCTCGCTGGGGGTCGGCCTCCCTCCCTCTCTTCCATCCTTCCCTTTAAAATGTCTCGGGGTGTTTTACCACCTCCCTCTCTCGTCCCCTTCCTCAACCACCCTCGGTCGTCTTGACCCGCACAATTGGTCTCCTCACCTTCACAGCGCTGCCCTTACCCTCCACACTTTCATTCCCTCACCGTCACGCCTCCGGTCACTCACCTTCGCCTCGCCGTTGCTGTCATGCGAAGGAAAACACGTGTCACTTAACCAACTAAACTTTCTCGTCCCAGCTCCAAATGTCCGGCTGAAAAATTACGAAACTGAATTAGGAGGTTCTGGATTCTGGCAGCCGGAGACTCTGCCGGCCAAGTGCCACCCACCCACCACCTGCTGGGTCAGGCGTCACCGTGGCACCGTACCTAGGAGAACCGGTACCGTACCTAGGACAACCGGTACCGTACCTAGGACAACCGGTACCGTACCTAGGAGAACCGGTACCGTACCTAGGACAACCGGTACCGTACCTAGGACAACCGGTACCGTACCTAGGAGAACCGGTACCGTACCTAGGACAACCGGTACCGTACCTAGGACAACCGGTACCGTACCTAGGACAACCGGTACCGTAACTGGGACAACCGGTACCGTACCTAGGAGAACCGGTACCGTACCTAGGACAACCGCCACCGTAACTAGGACAACCAGCACCGTAACTAGGACAACCAGCACCGTAACTAGGACAACCGGTACTGTAACTAGGACAACCAGCACCGTAACTAGGACAACCAGCACCGTAACTAGGACAACCATGTCTGCAAACAAACCGGTTGGTTTCACTACCATTCATTTCACAAGGAGTGATGTAACATCATACATAACAGTTTGTATTAATCATCTTTTCGAGTAAAATAACCATTGCCTTTTTCGGGTTCATGGTGCCTATTTCCGCCTATTTCGACTGTCCGTCTTGCCTATTTCCCTACAGATTTTCAAATCATTTTAGTACCTACAACATCCGGGCTCTAAATACAACACGATCTTTCAGAATATATCATTAATGAAACAGTAAGCACGAAGACTAATCGAAGATACGTGTCATATCAGGAGATGGGCGCGATAACATAACTGCGTCCCTCACCACCCAGTCTACCCCCACCACTCCGCCCGTGACAGCCCACTTAAATGAGGTGCGAAGGCTGTGCACTCCCTACCTGGGTCGACACCGTCCTTAGTGCTGGTCCGCCTTCGTGGTGAAGTGCACGTTATACCGCCCTCCTCCTCGTCCTCCTCCTGAAGTACTCCCCCTCAAGGTAAACGCTGGCGTGGTTGTGCGGCTCTGTGAGTAGAAACTGTGATGGACGAACAGTCTTTACTATTTACTCCTTAGTCAGTTTCTGTATCGTAGTGGCGTCGACTTCTATTTTTTCTCAATACAGGTCCCGTGTTCCACATACCTTAAGCTATATCATTCTTCTATTGTGTTCGATTACGTATTCGTTTTTTTTTTCGTTGTTGTTGTTGTTACTAGGAAACTAGGATTAACCCCAACAGGTCATACCAGTGTTCAAGTCATGAATGAATAATATAATTACCTCCTCATATCTAGCTTCCTTCCTGGCCGATCTATCTCCTTGGCTGTTCATGGTCAGCCTCTCCACCTGCACCACTTTATCCTACACTTTTTCTCCACTTATCAGCGATGTTTTCTCTCACAAATAACCAAGTGCACTCATACGCTGACGACTTTACAACGCATATCTCCACATCCTTCAGTTCTGCTCCTTCTCTCACTCTCTGGAACAACCGGCACCATACTTAAAGACAACCGGCAGCAACGGGCATCGTACCTAGAACGGCCGTAGCTGTATCTAGAGCAGCCGGGCACCGTACTTGGAACAACCGATACCGTATCTCAGGACGGTCGGACTCCACCTCCTCAGCAGCTAAGAGTTCAAGGCAGGTGATAATCCCGTGCGGTTGACCTTCACTACACCAGGGCCGGTGTGAGGGTGTAATGCGGAGCACGATCCCCCGTCCCTGTGCTCGCCCTACCTCCGCCTTTTACGAAGGAGTTTTGGTCGAACTTTGCGGTCATATTCCTTATGGTCAGGAGGCTGCGGCCAGCCCCCCCGAAGACTAGGTAGATCCCTTTTTTACATCCTCCGAGGGCGGGTTTCGTACCACACTACCTTACGAGGGAGATGTAGGGCGCGGACACAAGGTGTCCCTCGTCGGTCTTCAGCTGGTGAAGGCCAGAGAAGCTGAGGAACAAGACTGGATACCCATGACAGGTTTAACAGTGGTACACACTGGGTCATGAGAGCGAGCGACACGGCCCGACTTGCTACAGACAAGAGCGACAAAGCCCGACTTGCCACAGACAAAAGCGACACGGCCCGACTTGCCACAGACAAAAGCGACACGGCCCGACTTGCCACAGACAAGAGCGACAAAGCCCGACTTGCCACAGACAAAAGCGACACGGCCCGACTTGCCACAGACAAAAGCGACACGGCCCGACTTGCCACAGACAAGAGCGACAAAGCCCGACTTGCCACAGACAAAAGCGACACGGCCCGACTTGCCACAGACAAGAGCGACACGGCCCGACTTGCCACAGACAAAAGCGACACGGCCCGACTTGCCACAGACAAGAGCGACACAGCCCGACTTGCCACAGACAAGAGCGACACGGCCCGACTTGCCACAGACAAGAGCGACACAGCCCGACTTGCCACAGAAAAGAGCGACACGGCCCGACTTGCCACAGACAAGAGCGACACAGCCCGACTTGCCATAGCCAAACAAGTGACGTAAGAAGCGTAGTGTGGCCGTGAAGTGGTACATGCGGCGTGGCGGGACCTTGAGATGCTGGGCAGGTGTTTCATAACACGGGCGGTAATGAGAGCGCTCTGCCCGATAGATTATGGCGGGTGCCAGACCTGCGACTCAGTATGGAGAAACACGACGTCATGGATGACAGCAGAAACAGCCTGACGAATTGGTCTGGAAAGCGGAGGAAGCATACTGTAGCCACAAATACTTCCCACGTACTACACACGATACAGTAACCTTACCAATCCATCAGCCAACCACCTGCATTAATAAGATCAGCTGCACACACCGGATGTATGCAGTTATGAAATATGCGATTTTCGTAAAAGATCTTATTCAGTTTGCTTGTTCATTCAGATGTTTTGCGTAGTTTTCGTAAGTCAATATGGTGCCAGGTGATACGATTTTTCCATTTTCCTGAGGTATATTTCATTCACTGGCTCATCATCACCCCAGCCGCGGCCGCCTCGTCCTCCAAATTGTTTACATGTGATGCAATGTCAGCACAATTCCTGCTGCTGGAATGCGCCCAGAGGGCGAGAGTCCTGTGGTTCAGAAGAGTTGACATCTTCCCTGGACGGACACACCTCCTGTGCCTTCTTCGGCCTAATATTTCTGTACCACAGTATTGAGGAGACACAAAAGGCAAAGCGGGCGAAAAACCACAGACGTAACACATCAATTATTACGGTTCTTCGTTGCTAACAGTATTTCCTCTTCCGCCTTGTTCCTTGTGTGAAATTCGGGTTTCGAACGCTTGCTTCCAGGATGATATGAGCGGTCAATTAGTCTGACGTGTCGCCCTGTGGTGTGTTTGTTATTACGGGGAGCTACCGCACTCTACCTTGTTTTTGGTAGAGGCTTCTGCGCTATATCTTATTATTGGTGGGGCTACTGCACCCTACCTAGTAGCTGGGAGGGGCTAATACACTCTACCTTGTTGCTGGGATAGGCTAATGACCCAGTCTTTTAATGGGAAGAGCTCCTGCAGTCCACCTACAGCATCTGACTTTGTTTTCCAATAATCTAAGTAGGAGACCGATTCACTGAGGTACACACTAAATCCTTGTCGGAACATTAATTCATAAGTATTTGTAAATTTGTTGTAGAGACCACTTCAGTTTTGGATGCATCACTTCAGCTTCAGTTTCCAGTGATTTATGCAATCTATGAAGTTTATTTACATCTGAGATTCTACCTAGGTGCTAGGGAAAGACTGATTAGTCCACAACACTAGTTAATTGTAAGTGGTTTATATTATATTGGTGTTGGTCAGATGTCCATGTGGTGCGGCCGACTACTGAGGGCAGCTGGGCGAGGCGTGCAGGCGTCGTGGTCACGGGCGTCCAGCAACGACGTCGCCACCTTCAGGGACACACACACCATGAAGTTTTACAACGGACAGAAGGTGACCAGCCTCTCACGACCCTCACCTCTTCCTCACACATAATGTGGCTTCTGTCGTTCGACGGTGCCGCATATCACCACCTCTTGCATCCAGGATGCCGTCCCTCTCCCTAGTCCATCTCAGGGATAGGCCCAACGTCCAAAAAATCCCTTCCGACCCTTCCTTCCGTCACTTTCAACACTGGACCTCTCTACCTGCCGACATGTCCACACGATCCTCCTCCTCTTGGCTTGAACCCTAACACCCCTCCCTTCTTCCCTCTCCTCCTCAACCTTTCATCGCACTGCTTGACGTGATGCGTTACCCTTTCACGTCCGGACTAACTTCACATTCCAGGGTCCCTCTCCACCACACCCTGGCCCACAATGACGCCCCAGTCCATCCACATTATACCTCAGGCCGCCCACCCACAACCCCACCATGTAGTCCATCCCTCCACACATGAACCACCCTGAACCTGGCATGATCCACAGCCTCACGTCTTGATCTACCTTTACAAATTTGTCCACACCGTCCTGCGCCCCAGTCTGGCTGTCCAGGTCTTGCCTCCCGCTCCCTTTAATTTTCACACAAGGACTGTTTCTATACGAGAAGCTCTGAAGAGTCTTCCATGCATAACACAGTCAGGGTATACCTAAGAGGTACCAGTTTTGAGACATGCCATTTCTAAAGCCATAACTGTTGCATACATTTGCTTTTCCTTTTCTTCTCGGCACCAACTAAGTGCAAAAATATGGTCAACACACCATCTTCCCTTCCTCACAAAGAGGTTCAGCAGTCCTTCTGTTGTGGGGACAATCCACCCGTCTCCGTTCCCTCAGCCACCCTTCTATTTCCCAGGCTTCCTTTGTGTTTCCTGGTCCATCCTGCAATGCTTTTGGTCTGTATTAGACCCTGGTCCACCCTACAAGACTCTGGAACTCTGCCGCACTCCCTGGTCCGTTCTAGTCCAATCACCTGTTTGCTCACCCAATTATTTCGTGGTAATCTAATCATCTTCCCAATCACTTTTGAATTACAACATACATGAATGAGGGCAGCAAGATGGCCTTGACATATATGTAACTTTTGACCAATACAATTAGCAGCTAAAGCACTTAGAGACAAAGGAACATAACAGGAGATAATACTGATAAAAGATCATCCAAGTACTGAAGATATCTGACGGGCAAATGAAGTCCAGATAATGAGCTCATTAAAAGGAAAATGTTATTCAGAGGAAGTCTATAAATGAAATCCATAATTGTCACATTTCTTTCCACTGTGGCGCCATCTGGGTGCCCTGGGCCTTTCTGTCTGCTGTGGACAGGGGGTGATAGAGAGGAAATCATAATTTCATAAAGGCCTACACTTGTCAGCCGATTATACGGCAGGGTTAAAAATACCATGTCAGAGAACAGGTCTGCCCAGTAGCATTGCCTGGTGTCACTACTAAGTTCTTGACCATAATCAGGAGTTGGCTGTGCACCGCAGATGCCGACGGGTCTGTTCACGACAGGAGAGGTTGAGGGGCGCATCACCAAGCTGAGGAAGTATATGGAACAGGAGGGCGTCGCTGCCTGCCTCTTCACATCCATCCACAACATCAACTACTACTCAGGTAAATTCCTACTGCAGTTCCTCCCTTTGCACCACTTTCCTGCATCAGCCACATCTCGTGGGTCACAGAGACTGTTAGGGAAGGCGTTGTACGAACCACATCTCATACATCGTAAACAGACATGAATCTATTTTCCCAATCACATGTTGTAGTTCCCACTTCATACACTGTAAAGACAGGGAAGGATATATTCAGTGTGTCCAGCTACAGTCACATCTTCACTGGAAGATCATAAGTAGAGTCAGATCTTATTAATATCTCTGAATCAATGATTGAGAAGCCTTGATTAAATTCTGTAATCAAACTTTGTACATGCACCAGTGTTTGTAAGCTGATGATGCTGGTTAACAACGTTGTGTTGCCGTCAGGAGGTTTCACCTACTGCGCCTTCGGCAGGCCTTACGGACTCCTTGTGACGCCGGAGAAGCACGTGACCATCTCCGCCCTCATTGACGCCGGTCAGCCCTGGAGACGTTCACTACAGGTGGGCACTTGGACTGGAGTATAACGCTCTTAAACACATTTTCTTTCACGGTAATGACTGCTCCTCCATCATTCTAATGAATATATTTGTTATGGCTCGTCTTTCAGCCTCGGAGGATTACACATAATTAGCATCATTAGGCTGTCTGTTCATCATTACGTTTTTTTAAATATGGGAAGTGATCAATATAACATTACTCCGTCCCTCAGGCACAGATAGTGGTTCAACCATGTTCTACAAACATTCAGATTCCTTGCAAACATTACATTCTTACGTCCACAATTCCAAATGTCACTGACCCCTGTCTCGGGAAAAATATTTCCTTCCGTCCCTTCTCAATAGCCTCTTTAAGTTAGCAATTATGTCCCTTTTGTCCTCTCCAGCCAGCTTTGAAGAATGTATCCTTGTGCAAATCAATTAGTCTACAGACTGGTGTAAGTCTTTACACCAGTCTCATTTCATCTGCTATTAATTCAGGAAGGCAATTTAGGTCTGCCGATTCTCCCACCAATAAAGTCGCACATTTCTGCACTTTCCCACTACTCTACAGCTTCTTTCAGTAGGAATGTCACAAAGGTAGTACATCATGTACAAGTTTTGACCCCACGAAATATGACCCATATTTTCCTGAGCATATATATCCGCTTTCGTCAAAATCTAATAACAAGGGAGGAGGGATACCTATGGCGTCCTAAAGTAATTTGCGAATGTTTTCCAGACGGGTGCATCAAAACATCTACAGAACTTCACTGCACACACAGCTGTAAAAAAAAAAAAAAGTAATGTAACTTACTCGGTGGGTTCTAGGAGGCGTTAATTTCCTTCGTTATGAAGGAGACGGACATCACTTGGTTCCACGCATCGTTGCTCTCGATAGGTAAACAGAACTGAATCCGACTGAATCCAACCCGCACAACAGGTTGGGTTAATTCTTATTTGTATCATATATCCTCCAAACGTTGCTGGTGTCCTTCCTGTGTCCTGCATAGACATTTTGACATTTTCCACACAGTGGCAAATTCACATATATTTATAGACATCAGAAATCCCTATTCACATCTCGAACCTAAAACAATGCATGACTTCATTCAGTGGAGTGTGTTTTCTCAACAACGAAAAAAATATTATCAGATCCCACTTGTCATACTATAGTACTATCGCGTTATCTTGTTTTTACATTGGCTGATATTTCATTTTATCTTAGAACCTCACATTTTCCCTCTCGCTCATATCCCGACTCGCTATCGGGTTATTTATCATCAAATGCTAGAAAACAATACGCGACCGTCCAAAAAAAAAAACTCACTTTACGCCTAGCAGAGAACAAAAATATATATGAAAAAAAATAACAAAGATTCTAAAGCTAGAACATTTACATCCGTTTTCTGACAAACTACCGTGGAACCCACTTCTTATCCTTAAATTGTCATCCTATAGACTTTTGAATATTCCAATGAATATTCTCACAATCACTTCCTCTTCTCTTAACACGTTGCTGAAGAAACAGGTTTATTGCTCGCTGCTGTGCCCGTGTATGTGTGTGTGTGTGTGTAGCTTGCGTTCTGACACTATGGCCAAGTTAATAATGTCTAAGTGAGCTGTGTTGACTGCGTGGTCACAGGACAACATCGTGTACACGGACTGGAAGCGGGGCAACTACTTCCGGGCGGTGGTAGAGGAGTTGGGTGAGGTGCGAGGAATCCTGGGTGTGGAGTTTGACCACATGAGCCTGGATATGAGCCACGGCCTGCGCCAGCACCTGCCCCACAGCAACGAACTGATCGACATCGGCCAGCCCACCATGAGGATGCGTATGGTCAAGAGCAAGGAGGAAATTGCCGTTATTAAGGTAAGATTCTTGAAGAGGTCTACTTCATACTTCCGCCCGTATCAACATTAGGTCTCACCCCTTGGAAAAACGCGATGATTTTTGCTGATTTCATCCTCATTTACTCACCAACAAGTAGCACCTTGACCCTTTCGACATAGGTTTTGAGGCTGTGATGAAGGTGTGAGGAAGATACGTTTTTGTTCAGGGTGAATATATATGCCTCTGGTGGTGTCTCCCTCCATAATAAGCATGAAGGCGAGGAGTGATGGCGCGGAGGAATACACAGCACCAGCTCACGAATGTCAGCGTGTTTGGTTTTTAGTTTCCTTGCCCTCTTGGCCACAAATCTCCATCGAGTGCCACTTGACTAAGACAACAGAAAAGATGGTCGCTTATTTCACAGTAGTTTCAGGTTGTCCTTCACATATGAGATTGTTCTTCCGGGAACTAATTATGTTCTTTTCCCTCCCTTAGACAAGTACAGCCACAGCGGACGTAGGTGGATGGGCGTGCACTGAGGCGCTGGGTGATGGCGTGCCCGAGTACGAGGTAGCTCTAGCCGGCACTCGGGCCATGGTCAGGAACATTGCCAAGCTCTACCCGGACTCTGAGCTGATGGACAGTGAGTAGCTTGGGGATCTGATGATGCCTACGGTTGGTATAGTACAATGTGCACGGATGATGATGGGTGTTGGGATACAAGGGTAATGATGGATGCTTGAGTACTATGGCACTCTGTAATACCCGCTGCTCGGGTACATGGGTGCCACAACAGTGTATCTTAGCTGCCAGGATTTGGTGGCGGATATCACAAGAACGACAGTTACTTGTCAAGGTCTTTTTTCCTGCAGGCTACAGTGTCTGATGTGGGGGGTGTTTGGAGAGCTGTGATTCACAGTAGTAGTACTTTAGTGAGACGATTGCTATGCGTTAACTGACCACTGCTTGCCCAGATGATGGTGGTGATAACAACGGGCGGTTACGAGCGTAACGCCAGTAGTGGCGGCAACCTGACGTGAAACTATAACATAAATGATAACTCCGGAAGCTTCGGCTGAAACGCTAACGTACGTAACCTGGGTGTTTTTTGCAGCGTGGGTGTGGTTCCAATCAGGAATCAACACGGATGGAGCCCACAACCCGGTCACTTCCCGCAAGATTCAGAAGGGAGACATTCTCTCCCTCAACTGCTTCTCCATGCCCCAAGGGTGAGTGCATGGGCCTCCTGGTTCATACATATGAGTATTTATTCATCATTTTCATTCATAATCTTCCTAGGGCCCCGTCTGAGGATCCTGTTGTTATATTTCATATATATATATATATATATATGTATATATATATATATATATATATATATATATATATATATATATATATATATATTTTTTTTTTTTTTTTTTTTTTTTTTATACTTTGTCGCTGTCTCCCGCGTTTGCGAGGTAGCGCAAGGAAACAGACGAAAGAAATGGCCCAACCCCCCCCATACACATGTACATACATATGTCCACACACGCAATATACATACCTACACAGCTTTCCATGGTTTACCCCAGACGCTTCACATGCCTTGATTCAATCCACTGACAGCACGTCAACCCCTGTATACCACATCGCTCCAATTCACTCTATTCCTTGCCCTCCTTTCACCCTCCTGCATGTTCAGGCCCCGATCACACAAAATCCTTTTCACTCCATCTTTCCACCTCCAATTTGGTCTCCCTCTTCTCCTCGTTCCCTCCACCTCCGACACATATATCCTCTTGGTCAATCTTTCCTCACTCATTCTCTCCATGTGCCCAAACCACTTCAAAACACCCTCTTCTGCTCTCTCAACCACGCTCTTTTTATTTCCACACATCCCTCTTACCCTTACGTTACTTACTCGATCAAACCACCTCACACCACACATTGTCCTCAAACATCTCATTTCCAGCACATCCATCCTCCTGCGCACAACTCTATCCATAGCCCACGCCTCATTTTGAAGGTACTACACGGCGCTGGAGAGGACCTGTTTTCTGGAGCACTGTAGTGACGCCCACCTGAAGGTGTGGGAAGCTAACGTGGCCGTCCACAAACGGGGTTTGGAGATCATCCGTCCGGGCGTGAAGTGCTCCGAGGTCGCCCAGGAACTCAATGAATTGTTTGCCCAGTACGACCTCCTCAAATACCGGATGTTTGGGTATGGGCATTCCTTTGGCGTCCTCTCCCATTACTACGGACGGGAGGCAGGTAAGTTATATGCCACGGGTGAACAGCGCTTCAATTGTTCACACCCGTCACCTCTAACCAAACGCTTGATCTGACGTCATACGCTCGTGTGAGAGAGTTGTACGTAACAGTGAGGTGCCTGTGTATCCTACCTTGTTTGACTGTCCACTAATCATATATATGTTAGCGTGAACTGTATACCATCTCTTCTCATCAGGTCTGGAGTTGCGTGAGGACATTCACACGGTGCTTGAGCCTGGCATGGTGTTGTCCATGGAACCCATGGTAACCATCCCGGAGGGGCAACCTGGTGCTGGCGGCTACAGGGAACACGATGTTCTCGTCATCAATGATGACAACACTGTGGACAACATCACTGGTTTCCCCTTCGGTCCAGAACATAATATAATCAAGAAATAACCAGTCGTTGGCCAGCGAGTTCAATGGACACTGTAAACGCTGTTGATGTGATGTGCAAGAGTACGATGGTGTATTTACCAACCGAGAATGAATCTGCTGGACACATGAAAGTACCTCAATGAGCTTTGTAGATACGTAAACACGGACACAGCTTACCATCATAGTGTTGCCTTATAAAACATGATAAGAGGCCAGCATAACAGGCTATTACATAGGACTAACCAAGATGATTAAACTTTTCAAGAAATGCAATATTCCTGTAAGGCTGTAATCTAACCGTCTTCTCCGACTTGCAAGATGATCATGGTGAGCGGCCACAGCTGTGTGAATTATAATCTTTAATGTTTGGCAATGATTTGTGATTTATGGTACTTTACCATCCCAAAGCTGGGGACCAAGGATTCCTTATTTTCTCAGGAAAATTGGTGATAAATCAACCTTTATTTTGCTATGTATATTGCTGAAAAAAAAAAAGATGTTATCATTCATCGCGATATGTAATATAAGTCATTCCAAGAACTACGTATCATCCCATACAAGTGACTGATACCATTGCAAGTATGTCCCTTTCTTCTGGTCAGGTAAACCAGTGGGGTTGATAAAACCATTGTCCTTTCAAGACATCAGAATGCCATCAAATGAGACACGATGAAGCGTCAAGCAGACGACTGTTGACTCGAGTGGGTTCTCCTGTACAAGGAACATTTATAGACGCACTGACCTCTAGCTGTACGGGTCCTGACATACTAACCACTAGCTGTAGACAGCCACTCCCTTTAACCATCCCAAACACCCCGCCAAGTTCCCAAGTGAGGATAACTGTCTTACTGGGAACGTACGTTACCTAGCTCTCGAGAAAAAAAAAATTAATATATACCAATTGGCAAAGTAGGAAGAATGAGAGTAGCTTACTGAATGGATGATGACCAGGGGGAACGCAGCTCCCTCTCATAGAGCCAAGGGTTTAGCTGTAACCTCATATAGCCACTGCTGGTGCTGGGGAGAGTAGTGTTAGGGTGGCTGGCGCTGAGAGGACTAGTGTTTGTATTTCAGCCGTGTTCCAGCCAACGGTCTGCTTATTTATTCTTCGCCAAAATCATAGATAACACAAAGGTCCACTTATAAGTACAGGAACAGTAAACAAAAGATGATCACAGGGAGTATTCAATCCTTCAACAGTATATCATAAGTGTCCTGAGTACACTGGAAAGACTCAGTGCTTGTGTGTGTGTGTGTGTATATATATATCTTATAATCATGAATCACTTTGCCTATAAGCTTTCTTCCAACGCAGGAAAACTTTCTAAGGAATCATATAAATTTCCGGGTCGACTGAGCCACAGTGTTACTGTAGATAAATACTCTCCTGTCCAGGTTTCACTCCTAAAATAAATTTCCCTCTGTACACATTTCAAGCAGTCTCCAAATGTCCTACTAATCCAAACGTAACCCTCTCCAAAGCCTATCACGAACTCCAAAATAGCTTCACTAATTCGTTCTCAACTCCCATTGTGTTCAGTGATTCATTTCAAAATTCATCTCTAAACAAGCCACCTAATTGCTAGCTCACCTCATCGTCTCCCTAACTGGATACCAGTCTTTCCAGTCCTACTGAGCTCCAGTACTGCATATCATAAAGCTATAACCAGTCTTCATCAACCTTTTCTTTAACTTTCTTTACGCCTTCTAATGTTCTCCCAGTCACGCTTCAGCGCCTGTAGAAATCCAACCCAAATGAAGTCCCAATCTGGTCACCAAATCCTCTCCTAATCCAGATGCAATCCGCCTCCCCTTCCCACTCTCCTTCTTCCCTTAAGGCTCTCTAACCCTCGTTACACATCCATCGATCGACAGACCAGCTCTGGAATTTTATAATTGTTAATTTGGCCCCAGAGAAGCGTTTACGGGCCTGAGCGTGTAATCCCCAGCAGGGAAATGAGAGGAGAGTTGATGAGCGGGCTGGATACCACCATCCCACTCTCCCCTGCTTCCCATTCCCCTGACCAGATAGGATTTACCGGGGATTACACCTGCAACACTTCTGCCAGATGATGAGAACGAATTCGCTGTAATCGCTGTGGGCAGGAGTATATCGAGGTCATGTTGCCGCCATACATGTCTACCTCAATGTTTAGTCTCCAGGCAGAAGTGTGGTGATAAAAAGTATGGCTGAGAGAGAGAGAGAGAGCTGAAGAGGGCGTGCTAAAAACGTTTGGACATATGGAAAGCATGAGTAAGGAGAGGTTGACAAAGGGGGTGTATCAGCTAGGAGTGGAGTGCACAAGGAGAAAGGGGAGACCAAATTGGAGATGGGATGGAGTGAAAAAGATTTTGGGTGATCGGGGCCTGAACATGCAGGAGGGTGAAAGGCGTGTACGGGATAGACTGAACTGGAACGATGTGGTATACAGGGGGCAACGTTCTGTCGGGGTCACGTTAGGATTCCCTTTGGGTGTACTGTTTGCGCAGGCATTCCATTAAATTTGACATATACTGTCGGTACGTCGATGATATATTTGTGTGCATAAACAGCGAAAACAGACCAGAACTGTTAAGAATGAAGATGCAAGGGGTATCAGGCCTCCAATTCACCGTGATGAGAAATATTTATCTACGTTTCCCCTTCCTTGACGTGTGTAAACAACAGGGGAAAGACGATTTCTAACTGACGTGTAAAGAAAACTGACGGACGCAGGGCAGTATCTAACCTCTGAGGGAGAGTGTATCGCTAGCTACAAGGATAGCGTGACACGTGCATACATCAACAGAGCATTGCAACCATGCTCCTCGTGTCCTCTCCCGGACCGGGAAGTACTGAGGATACGTCAGGTCTTGGTCAACAGCAAGTACTTGAACAGTAACTTCGATGCCTATAAGTTTTGGAAGCTGTCCATATACGTGATCGAGCCCCATTAATGAGCACTGAATCCTCTAACATGCTGGCCACAATCCCACTATTGGATGGTCGACCGAATCGACGTCGAGCAGAAGACCCCTCAACCCCATCAACGTCATCCGCAGCACCGAACTCAGAAGATGTGAGAGGATTAAGCTAAGGAGTGAAGTCAGCACCTGACCACGGGTCGCTCTGACATTTGGAACCTGCATCTGACCTGTGATGAATACCATCGGGACTAGTTTATAGTTCTAGCCCCACCTTCCTACGATAAAGATTGTAAATCTAGTTATTTGTATACTCCAATTTCACCTGAAGATGCCTAATGCACAGGCGAAACGTTGTGTACCTTAAGAAATTAATTATGGAGAGATATGGAGCAGTTGCCTTCACCCGTCTTCCTGAAATAAGGAAAGCTCTAAGATAGAAAATCTGGCGAGAAAACTGTACAAGAAGAATGCTGTGAATTTTAGCAAGCATCCGGGATACTCTCATAGAGAGAGAGAGAGAGAGAGAGAGAGAGAGAGAGAGAGAGAGAGAGAGAGAGAGAGAGAGAGAGAGAGAGAGAGTGCCTTGGAGAGGGGTGTTTTATCACTTACGTATATCTATGAATTAGCTAAAAAATCTTGCGTCACTTTTCCTCAAAGCTTCACAGCATTGGGATTTTTTCTCTAAGTTCCTCCGTTGTCCATAGGGTGTGGTGATAATCATGGCGTGGCATTATCGGCCAAGCATTATAAAGCATGGTGAGACTGCCTCCTATCTCAGTATTTGTCGAGCAGTGGAGTGAACGAAATCATCTCTCTCACTTATCCTGAAGACAAGAAAGGTTGGTATATCTTTGATGGTTTGTAGATTTATTTTTATCTATTTATTTATTTATTTATTTATTTATTTTGCTTTGTCGCTGTCTCCCGCGTTTGCGAGGTAGCGCAAGGAAACAGACGAAAGAAATGGCCCAACTCACCCCCATTCACAATGTATACACACACACACGTCCACACACGCAAATATACATACCTATACATCTCAATGTACACATATATATACATACACAGACACATACATATATACCCATATACACAATTCACACTGTCTGCCCCCATTCACTCCCATCGCCACCTCGCCACACATGGAATACCATCTCCCTCCCCCCTCATGTGTGCGAGGTAGCACTAGGAAAAGACAACAAAGGCCCCATTCGTTCACACTCAGTCTCTAGCTGCCACGCAATAATGCCGAAACCACAGCTCCCTTTCCACCTCCAGGCCCCACACAACTTTCCATGGTTTACCCCAGACGCTTCACATGGCCTGTAGTTACGTATACATATATATTTTTCGAAAATGTGTATGTATTCTTTTTCTGTGCATGCGAGCTCAGTGCAAATTTTCTTGTAATCTGTTGTAAAAAGTCTGTTTCTACCGGGAAATTGTTGCACTAACGTTAATCTTGCTGTTTTCTTGGAAATACCCTAATCCTACCATGGCCGGCGTGAGGGTGAGTTGCTGAGTCGGTACGCCGTCCCTGTGTATCGCATCATCGGTTCCATAAAAGTTAGATTAGATGCGCAAGGTCAGCACTCGAATGTTTTTCATTCGTTATCTTGTAGTTGACTGGTAACTCTTACCAATATTCCGATATGCATTTAAATCTTATTCTGGATATATTTTCTAAACTTCTTTATCAAATGCATACTTGCGTATGGAGAACAATTTAACACCACAAACATCACTTCACAAGTCATTCATCTCAGTCTCACCTCATGAAGAACGGTACATAAAAATGTCTTCTGCTTTAGTTCCCCCGCATTGCAGAAGCCTCGCGTGTTAAGTGTTACGGTTATTTATTGAGAAGTGTTTGTAAATGTTCTAAGATCACTTCAATTTTGGATGCATCACTTCAGCTTCAGTTTCCAGTGATTCATGCAATCTATGAAGTTTATTTCACATCTGAGATTCTACCTAGGTGCTAGGGAAAGACTTATTAGTCCACAACACTAGTTAATTGTAAGTGGTTTATATTATATTGGTGTTGGTCAGATGTCCATGTGGTGCGGCCGACTACTGAGAGCAGCTGGGCGAGGCGTGCAGGCGTCGTGGTCACGGGCGGCCAGCAACGACGTCGCCACCTTCAGGGACATAAACACCATGAAGTTTTGCAACGGACAGAAGGTGACCAACGTCTCACGACCTCACCTTGTCCTTACATTTAATGTGGCCTCTGCCGTGCGACGGTGCCGCCTATCTCCTCTTGCATCCAGGATTTCAACCCTCTTTCCCTAGTCCCCTCCCAACCCTACTTTCCCTCACCTTAAGCACTAAACCTCGCCATCCACCGTGATCTTCCCCCAATCCCTCTCACCCCCTGTGCAGAACAGTGTGCAATATAAACGTATTTCACAAATGCAGAAGCATTAACCTAATACGCATGTACTGACATCAACAGTATACCCTGTACTGACATCAACAGTATACCCTGTCAGAATAGCCTATCATATCAGAGACATGGCGAAATTCCGAAAAGAAATATATACATATATATAGTACAAGATCCGTTTGGTTATGGATAAACAAACCATGCTGTGGCGTAAAATGAAATGCTGCGTCTAACCTAGTTAGGACTCAAAGCGACATCCTGCTTCAGACATGAAAGTAGTTCCTAACAATAAGACAAATCTTACCCAAACGTTATTCTACATCTCAGGGGTGATTTGCCTGAGAGCTGCGGTAATTTTGTTCTGGTCAACATTGTCCTTGGAATATTGTGCATTCACACTGTTCTTCACAAAGCCCCACAGAAAGAAATTAGGCGGCGTTAATCAGGTGGATCTGGAGGCCAAGCGAGACCGTTGGCCTGATCCACCGTGACTTGTGAACAGCCACCTCTTTCAAAACACAGAAATTCATGTTCAGCTCTATGCACCTACAATCGTCAATCGTGCGATGTGGGTACAATGTCCCGTCAATGATGTGGTAGCAAGTCGTGTGTGACACCCACCTCCTGAGACAATCTCCTCGGGCTCTTCCTGCTGTTTCTCGTCATTGTAGCACCAGCAGTTGTTTCCACCTCAGGCAAAGGCTTACGACCAACTGCATGTGGCGTTGCGGTTCCCCCCCCCCCCCCCCCGTTTCTTTAAATATGTCAACATGGAGTCGTGTTTAGGAGCTTTTAAAACACCGTAAACACGCCGCAACTCGCTTTGCATCAGTCACATACAAACTCCCTAATTTATGACCGCACACGCAACGGATGAGCACTGTATCTCTTCCTGCTACATTCTCATTTCATCCATGCCAGATCACCCGTATTATCTTAAAAGATAGACTCCATGAATTAGATGGTGGTGTTCCAGGCCTAATGCTGTTAAAAAAATGGATGTCGATGCAACTCCTTCCTCATTTCTCCCTTCCCCTTTGTCCTGAAAATAACTCAGAATTTAATCCATCACGCCACTCAGTCCAGCTTTGTTCCGACCTTGGTCCAGTTGCCTACTCCCATGCCTTCGTCCATCCTCCTAAAACTCTGGCAAGCTCTCCTCACCGTGGTCCATCAACCACAAATTACCCATCTTGATAACCACAAGGTTATCGTTCATCGTACTAGTTCATTCTATATGATTGTAGTCCACTCTCCCACCTGATTATAGATTCTAACAGAATATCTAACAAATTTATAAGTCTCCGATCGAAGAAGGCTAACCATAACGTTTTCTGTAATTGTTTGTATTTTTTTTTATTTCTACTTTTTCTCCTTATCAATCAAAACTTTTCATATGAACTACTGCTGACTGAGACTACATTATATAATTGCTGACTGGTAACCTTATATCAGTGCTGACACATACTACCTGACACTAATGCTGATGGTAATACCTGTTGTTAATGATGACTGGTACTAACAGATACTGCAAATGACTGGTAATATCTGGCACTACTACTGACTGGTAATATCCGTTATGCTGCTGACTGGTACTACATGGTACTTGTACTGACTAGTACCACCTGGAGCCGCTGGTACTATCTGTTACTGCTGCTGACTGGCACTGATAATACTGCTCACTAATCCTATTTTGTAAGGCTACTCAGTGACACTATATGAAGGCACGGCTTACTTGCAGAATTTCTGGCTGGTATCACTTAATAATACAGCTAAGTAGCACTACTTAACATTACTGCTCAGTACTACTATTTGATAGTGCTGCTCGCGACTGATGCTTGATAGAACCACTCTACCACTGTTTAATAGGACTACTCTACCCCAAACTGATAGAAATATGTATTAGCACTACTGCTCACTAGCATTTGAAAGGAATACTCACTGGCGTTACTTGACAGTAATGCTGACTGGTACTGTATGATAGCACCACTCTTTGACTACATGTTAGTACTACACACTAGCACTACATGATAGTACTGTTCACTGGCACTATTTGATAGTACTTCTGGCTGGAAATATTTAATACTACTACTAACTAGCACTACTTGTTAGTACTGTTCACTGGCATATTTGATAATACTTTTGGCTGGGAATATTTAATAATACTGCTAACTGGCACTACTAGATAGTACTGCTCACTGGCACTACATGACAGTAGTCTACTGGTACTACTTGATAATACTGCTTACTGACACTACTTGACAGTACTGCTCACTGGCACTACATGACAGTAGTCTACTGGTACTACTTGATAATACTGCTTACTGACACTACTTGACAGTACTGCTCACTGGCACTTCATGACAGCAATGCACACTGGAACAATTTTATAGCACTTCTGGCTGGCACTACTTGATAATATTGGTCACTAGCACTACATGATAGTACTTCTGGCTGGCACTGCTTGATAACAGTGCTTAGTTGCACTACATAATAATGATGTTCATTGTACACTAATTAATCTTGAGGAGTTGGTTGTGCACCACAGATGCCAACAGGTCTGTTCACAGCTGGGGAGGTGGAGGGCCGCATCACCAAGCTAAGAGAGACAATGGAGCACGAGGGCATCGCTGCCTGCCTCTTCACATCCTTCCATAACATCAACTACTATTCTGGTAAATTCTAAATACAGACCCTCCCTTGTTCTTACTTTGCACCACTTGGGTTGCATAAATTGCATATTGTGGTTCATAGAGAAATGGGATGATGTGTTGCATCAAACATCTTTTGGTTTGTACAGAAATGTGGGAATCTGTTGCATCAACCATATCTTCTGGGTCACATATCACATACATCATAAAGAGGTTTCAGGAAAGTGTTCTTAACGCTACCTTGCTAATACAGGAAATGGTGACTACACATGAAAAAATATATCTATAAATACACACACAAGATTTTTCAAATTTTACATGTTCTAGTATACATACTTACTCTCCTATCCAAGGAACATCCATGGAACTCCCACAGCATTCAGGAATCTTGCTATATCTAGTGGGCAAGACCATAGGTCAAGAAGTATGGTGAAATGTATGTGTCTGTGTGGGGCGAGTGACATAAAATTGTGGAGTGTCTTCAGTATGGAATTTGCATCTTGGGCTTAAGGAGTCTTGTGATGAGCTGAATTGGTGACTGTAATGCTAGAGAGATGTATAGTGTACTCAGATGCTAACAGTCTTATTGCATCATTAGGGGGCTTCGTCTACTGTGCCTTCAACAGGCCTTATTGTCTCATAGTGACCCCAGAGAAGCATGTCATTGTCTCATCTCTCGTTGATGGTGGCCAGCCATGGAGACGCTCACCCCACGTAAGTAATTGCCTTGTGAATTCTATGGAAGTAAGTAGGAAGGAATATATATTTGGGTAAGTAGAGCACATCTTTATTCATCAGACAGAAAAAGTCATTTCATGCACCATTAAGATTTCCCTATTATTTTGTATCAGGAGGGAAACATTGCTTTTACCCACTTTTTTTTTTTCATATCTTTCATCCAAAAATCAGTGCCTAATCCTAGTCAAGTGTAGATATATTTGTTTAGACCCATTAGAGTCAGGTTGGCTTGAGAATTTGATGGTGTTTGAAGAAGCAGCTGTTGAGGATAAAATGATGATGACTTTCTCTGGGTGTGGAGTGAAGCTGTGATTGATGAGTGTGAAGTGAAAATGAGTTTGTCGAGGATTTAATGCAGGTAGCTGATATGGATAGAGTAAATCTAAGGTTATCTAGAATATAGTGAAAATGCATTTATTGAGGGTGAAGAAGATTTCTTAAGGATTAAGTGAATTCAGGTTTATCCAGACTCTAGTAAAGATAAGCTTGGTGGTGTCTCCCTTCATAGTTAAAAGGATGAGAGTTCACAGGAAGACAAACATAAGATAAAGAAGCATTTGTTGAGGGAGATGATTTCTTTAAGATTTGTGTGGTTAGGCTTATCAAGACTGAAGTAAAGAGAAGCTTGGTGGTGTCTCTCTTCACAGGAGTTCACAGGAACACAAACTAAATTCCTCATGACTGATTGAGTTGCAAGTTGTCTTTCAAGTCTGAACAGGATTGTTTGGCCTCCTTGGTTTATCATATATCATTAGGGGTAATGCACAAACTACCAAGCACTATTAACAAAATGTGATATCTAAAAAGAAATCAGTACCTTTAAAAATTTAATGATTTCTCTCATCAGACAGATTGGGTATTTATGTTTTAGGGTTTGTATATTTCTATACAAGGCAAGGCAGCAGGTTTGGATGGTATTGCAGTGGAATTTATTAAGAAAGGGGGTGACTGTATTGTTGACTGGTTGGTAAGGTTATTTAATGTATGTATGACTCATGGTGAGGTGCCTGAGGATTGGCGGAATGCGTGCATAGTGCCATTGTACAAAGGCAAAGGGGATAAGAGTGAGTGCTCAAATTACAGAGGTATAAGTTTGTTGAGTATTCCTGGTAAATTATATGGGAGGGTATTGATTGAGAGGGTGAAGGCATGTACAGAGCATCAGATTGGGGAAGAGCAGTGCGGTTTCAGAAGTGGTAGAGGATGTGTGGATCAGGTGTTTGCTTTGAAGAATGTATGTGAGAAATACTTAGAAAAGCAAATGGATTTGTATGTAGCATTTATGGATCTGGAGAAGGCATATGATAGAGTTGATAGAGATGCTCTGTGGAAGGTATTAAGAATATATGGTGTGGGAGGCAAGTTGTTAGAAGCAGTGAAAAGTTTTTATCGAGGATGTAAGGCATGTGTACGTGTAGGAAGAGAGGAAAGTGATTGGTTCTCAGTGAATGTAGGTTTGCGGCAGGGGTGTGTGATGTCTCCATGGTTGTTTAATTTGTTTATGGATGGGGTTGTAAAGGAGGTAAATGCAAGAGTCCTGGAAAGAGGGGCAAGTATGAAGTCTGTTGGGGATGAGAGAGCTTGGGAAGTGAGTCAATTGTTGTTCGCTGATGATACAGCGCTGGTGGCTGATTCATGTGAGAAACTGCAGAAGCTGGTGACTGAGTTTGGTAAAGTGTGTGGAAGAAGAAAGTTGAGAGTAAATGTGAATAAGAGCAAGGTTATTAGGTACAGTAGGGGTGAGGGTCAAGTCAATTGGGAGGTGAGTTTGAATGGAGAAAAACTGGAGGAAGTGAAGTGTTTTAGATATCTGGGAGTGGACCTGTCAGCGGATGGAACCATGGAAGCGGAAGTGGATCATAGGGTGGGGGAGGGGGCGAAAATTTTGGGAGCCTTGAAAAATGTGTGGAAGTCGAGAACATTATCTCGGAAAGCTAAAATGGGTATGTTTGAGGGAATAGTGGTTCCAACAATGCTGTATGGTTGCGAGGCGTGGGCTATGGATAGAGATGTGCGCAGGAGGATGGATGTGCTGGAAATGAGATGTTTAAGGACAATGTGTGGTGTGAGGTGGTTTGATCGAGTAAGTAACGTAAGGGTAAGAGAGATGTGTGGAAATAAAAAGAGCGTGGTTGAGAGAGCAGAAGAGGGTGTTTTGAAATGGTTTGGGCACATGGAGAGAATGAGTGAGGAGAGATTGACCAAGAGGATATATGTGTCGGAGGTGGAGGGAACGAGGAGAAGAGGGAGACCAAATTGGAGGTGGAAAGATGGAGTGAAAAAGATTTTGTGTGATCGGGGCCTGAACATGCAGGAGGGTGAAAGGAGGGCAAGGAATAGAGTGAATTGGAGTCATGTGGTATACAGGGGTTGACGTGCTGTCAGTGGATTGAAGCAAGGCATGTGAAGCGTCTGGGGTAAACCATGGAAAGCTGTGTAGGTATGTATATTTGTGTGTGTGGACGTGTGTATGTACATGTGTATGGGGGGGGGGGGGGTTGGGCCATTTCTTTCGTCTGTTTCCTTGCGCTACCTCGCAAACGCGGGAGACAGCGACAAAGTATAAAAAAAAAAAAAAAAAAAAAAAAAAAAAATATTTCTATGCATATGAGGAAGGATCTTTTCAGTCTTAACTTCTCATTTTTATTGTACGGCTTCTCATTGTTTTATGTTTGCCAGTACTATTTTCATTTACCTTATTTTAGTGAATGCTGTGTTGATTGCTTTGCAGCTTGAAATATATCTCCTCATTGCATTACTGAATTTCTTCCTGTTCATCTTCCTGTCAGACCTTCTTGTTTTGGATTGGATTCTCCAGCTTCAAAGAAAAGGTGTACGTTAACATCATCATAGTAACCCAATAAAAATTTACAGATTGTTTTCATACCTTCCCTCATCGTTCATCCTTCTAATATGGGTAGGTCTAGGGCTTCCCTAGACTATTCATAATCCATACCATCCTTGCTACATTCCTGTGACCCTTCCTGAGCAAGTCACTGTTTTCTCTTGGGGTAGATCAGATTGTTAAAGCAAATGTGAGTTAGGACCTGCTTGGAGTATGTATTATTCTGAAGATATTTTTGTCTGTTTATTCATTTTTGGCAATTTTGATATGACCACCTATAGCTTACCATTCTCATGATCTTCACAACACTATTTTCCAAAGATGATTTCAGAACTCTGAGGTTCCTTTCACTTTATCATTCTTGAAGACAGTTTTCCCAAAATATTTTGCAAGCACTATTTCTGACAATTGTTTTATTCCTAATACCACTGTTTCACTCCAGGCCAGATAAGCTTTCTGTAAAATATCCTTTTTGTTTGTATGGCAAGACTGTCCACAGTTCAACTTCTCTTAGGCTGCAATATACCAAAGACCTTATTACTCTACCCTTCTTTCACACATAACATCATTCTGTGTGAAATCTGATATGCAGTTAAAGTGATACTTAACAAACTAAACGTGATGAGTCTGTGGCAACAGGACAACATCGTGTACACAGACTGGAAGTGTGACAACTACTTCCTGGCAGTGGTGGAGGAGCTGGGTGAGGTTCGGGGATCCCTGGGAGTCGAGTACAATCACATGAACCTGGATATAAACCGCTCTTTGCGTCAGCACCTGCCCCACAGGAATACTTTAGTTGACATTGGCCAACCCACTACGAGGATGCGAATGATCAAGAGTAAGGAGGAGATTGCTGTCATTAAGGTACATTAGCAAGCAAACCCATATTCATTTTCCATATAATCAATCTCTTTTGCTTTCCTTCTTGACTACATATTCCCATGTAGGAAATGCTACACCAAATGAGGTAATAGGTACCTATGATTTTAGGACTGTCATTGGGAAATGAATGGGCTACACACGATACCTCCTTGACTCATGCTGGACATTTCATAACCCAAGCATTTTGAAAATCTGTCATTGTGCAGGTTACAGGGGAAAATCATAAGAGAACTTGTGTGAGTGGGTGTCTTTTTCATGCAACTTCACTTGGTTAGCAAGTGGTATTCCCATCATCTCTTCCAGCATCTCTTTCTTCTTAGTCCTATTGTATGTTTTAATGTGTTTACATTTCTCGAAAATTACCATGAAATCATTTGTGAGTTTTCATGAATTTTGTAATATTAATACAATACAGAAGTGCATTGTATCAGTATAACTGTTGGTTAATTAAGGTTCTTATTAACTCACTGTAACATTTTTCCCATTCTTTCCCCTGTTAACTGCAACTTTCCTTGTCATCTGTGACAATTCTCCAACCAAGCCTAACATGAACAAATGAAGGCACCAGAAACAAATGTGCATAACTATAAAAAAAAATGGAAATTTTAACTACACTTGGAAACCAAAGTGTTGTGAAAGACATTATTCAATCGATATAATGTTGGTAGGTCAACTGTGCAAGAAAGTCCTAATGTTTGGGACAAAATGAAATACTAAATGATAGAGATCACTTTTTTATGAAAAAGTGATTCAGGAATCCACAATCCAAACTCCAGAATACTACTCAAACCCAGCACCCTTACACACCAATCAATCTAGCTCTAAGAGGTATTACATAAACTAGATGTTTTCTTGTTTTACTTGACTATGGCCAAATGCAAACATGAGTATTAAAATGGATTGTGACTGCAGAGCAGGAGAGAAGAGCAGTTGTTTGCACAAGGCTTACGACCATTTTCTGAAATTGCCATGGGTACCAAATACATTTTGAGTACATGATGCACACCATTTGGTTCAGAGTGGAGTAATGATAAACAGCTGATGTTTTCTTTTTAATCTGAGTTGTGGCGTCTTTGTGTAATTTCTGTGGTTTATCTTCAGTAACTAATCTAGCATATTTTCAACTCCCTAGAACAGCATGGCTACAGCAGAGGTGGGTGGATGGGCATGCACTGAGGTGCTGGGTGAGGGTGTGCCAGAGTATGAGGTCGCCCTAGCTGGTACCCAGGCTATGGTTAGGAACATTGCCAAGATTTACCCCAACTCTGATCTCATGGACAGTAAGTAGTTGAGGAGCTGTCCCCAGTGGTTCAAGCAACTACAATGATGGCCATAAGGCATGTGGGCAATGGGTGTTGGATACAGGTGGTTGGGTGCTACAGTATTTTGTTACAGTGCTAGAATGTTATATGTTGGATACTTAAGCATTTGGTAGTGAATTTCACAAGGAGAGTTGCTTGCAAAGGTCTTCTTTGAAGCAAGGATGCCCAAGGTGAGGTCTTTGTATGCTTTGATGCATAGCACTTCAGTGGTGGATGTGGTGTGTTACAGTCTTGAGTGCTGGAAACTGGTTATAGGTTGTTCAGGTGCAAGAAATTGTAGTACTGTCTGGTCATGAACATAAACCTGGATTTGGAAGCCTGAATTTAAACAAATACACAGCAATAATGGTGGTAGCTTTAGTTGAAACACTAATGTAGCTCCGTTGTTTGCAGGTTGGGTGTGGTTTCAGTCTGGAATTAACACAGATGGCAGCCACAACCCTGTCACTTCCCGCAAGATACAGAAGGGAGACAATCTGTCCCTCAACTGTTTTTCCACACCCCAGGGGTGAGTGCCTAGACCTCTTAGCTCATGCCGTAAGGGTGCCCTTCCACTACTACAAAGGTATGTGGATACAAAGACAAAGCAGAAATACAGACAGAGAGACACACTATCAATACCAAGTGCAGAGGCAGAAAGTTTGTTCATTCATCACTAAAGCAGCATGCAGTAGATGAGGAAAGTCTGAATAATAAACAGAGGGTGAATACATCCTTAAGCATTACTATTGTAATGGAAATAACTAAAAACAAGAAATATCACTTGAAAAGTTATACCGATGATTTAAACAACTTTAAACAATTTAAACATTCATGCATTTTTTCATCACCACAAGATGATGGCTCAGTGATCTCCCAACAACTGCTGCAAGCCAGTAACATTAACCCTCATTCTGTATCACCTCTACCAGCAGTACCATACACCCATCACCAAACAGCACTATTCCATCAAATCTTTCAACTGAACTTAATGGCATCATCTCCACTGCCCATCACTGTAATCTATAAAAGACAACAAAGAGCATTAGACACATAGCAACCACTTAAACAGTAATTAAAAAAATTAATTACAACCCCAAACTCCCCCTCCAGCAAACACATCCATCAAACGGCAGCACATAATACCTTCCAAAAGAAACCCTACTACTCCACAAAACCCCATAGACAAACTAAATATTCTGCAACGGAAACACAAAGAGATATTAAACCAACTCTGAGAACACATCCACTTAGTCCCCATCCAAGGAACCAGAGTCACATCCAATATGTGATGTGAGGTGGTTTGATCGAGTAAGTAATGAAAGGGTTAAAGAGATGTGTGAAAATAAGAATAGTGTGGCTGACAGAAGAGAAGAGGGTGTGTTGAAATGGTTTGGACATACGGAGGGAATGAGTTAAGAAACATTGACAAAGAGGATATATGTGTCAGAGGTGGAGGGAACAGAAGTAGGAGACCAAACTGGAGGTGGAAGGATGGAGTGAAAAAGATTTTGAGTGATCAGGGCCTGAACATGCAGGAAGGTGAGAGGCGTGCAAGGAATACAGGGAATTAGGATGATGTGGGATACTGGGGTCGACGTGCTGTCAATGGACTGGCCCAGGGCATGTGAAACATCTAGGGTAAACCATGGAATGGTCTGTGGGGCCTGGATGTGGATAGGGAGCTGAGGTTTCGGTGCATTACACATGACAGCTAGGGAGTGATCATAAATGAATGTGGCTCATTTTGTCTGTTTTCCTGATGCTACCTCACTGACACAGGGGATGGTGATGCTGTTTCCTGTGGGGCAAGGTAGCATTGGAAATGGATGAAGGCAAACAATTATGAATATGTACATGTGTATATATGTATATGTCCATGTGTATGTATATGTGTATATGTTGATACATGAATGTACATGCATGTGTGTGTATGTATATATGTGTGCATATGAGTGGATGGGTCTTTCTTCATCTGTTTCTTGGCACTACCTCGCTGAGGCAGGAAATGCAATGACATATCATACTAATAAGAATAAATATATATGAAATATTCTGCCCTAATGTTACTGGACTGTACCTGCTTGTAGTTACACTGCAAGCGAAAAGTTACTTTTGGCAAGATTGAATCATTTTCAGTTGTTGAAAAGGACTACAGTCTCATCACAAAATTTCTTCCATGTAAGTCCACTCCTTTCCTTGCTTCTGACTGCAGTGTAGCCTGAGAGCTGTAGGAGCCCCATAGAATGCATTCTTGGGTTATGTATAGTAATTGTATAATACACTCTGAATTTCATCCATGAAGGTACAATGTATCGCTAGAGAGGACCTGTTTCCTCGATCATTGCAGTGATGCCCACCTGAAGGTATGGGAAGCAAATGTGTCTGTTCATAAAAAGGGATTGCAGCTTATCCAGCCTGGTGCTAAGTGCTCTGAGATTGCCCACGAACTTAGTGATATGTACGCCCAGTTAGGTCTTCTCAAGTATCAGATGACTGGATGTGGGCACTCCCTTGATGTTCTCTGCCATCGCTATGGACTTGAGGCAGGTGAGTTGTAAGTCACAGAATGCCTTAAGTAGTAGTACTAGCTATTGCCTTGATCTATCAAACTCCTAACTTATACACTTATCTATCAAATGTTGTATGCAGCTGAAGATTTGTATGAAACAGTATGTCACTTTGTTTGCAAGTATTCTAACCTGTTTTACTGTAAACTAATAGTATATACATGTTAACTGTCCCTGCACAATTAATTTGCTGCTCTGAACAAAATTGCAGAAGAACTGCATCCTCCTTAGCTCCAACTTTTAACTATATTTACAGTGATACCAAATATATTCTCCACCACATCTGTAATACTTCCATCTTGGTTCAATTACCCTAACTCATAAATAACATTTTCAAAAGTGATTAATTTGTTGTAACTCAATCATGTTTACAATTCTTTCCTAAGTGGCAAACCATGTTAAGTGCATTAACTTTGTGTTTCAAATCAAATTTGAGACTAACTCTCCCCTGCTGCTGTGTTAATCTGAACTAAATCAATTGAAATAGTACTGTATCCTGCTTGTCTCCAATCTTTAACTCTATACAAAATGACCCAATTAATATTCTCCACCACATATGTAATATTTCCATGTCATTTCTATTTATCCCTTTATATTTTTGATGCCAGTTTCCTCTGGGAACTCCCATCAAGAGGTGACTCATTATCATAATGAAAGTTGCCACTTAACTCTCTCCTTACATGCCTCCCTTAAATATACCATTTCAGGCATTCTTCCACTATTTCTTTGCCTCCAGTACTTTTTCACTCCATTTCCCCATGCTACAGGTGGCCTTCCTATAACTGCACTATCATACAGTCCCCTTATAAACTCCCCATCTTGCATTCTTTCCACCCTAAACCACCTCAAAGTATTACATTTCATCCACTCTACCATTCCACAAATCATTCTCTTTGCATTCTCTGCCATACCAAATCTCTCATACACCCCCTCATTACTTTCTTCATTACAGCTTGTCATACCAAACGCTCCTCTTGAATAGCTCATTTCACCCCCTGGAGTCTTAAAACAGAGGTCACGTACATGTTCTGGCTGCATAGGTCAGGGTCATGAGGACTATGCTGTCCCTTAGTCCTTTCTTCACTTCCAAACTTACATCTCTACTCTTCATTATTCGATTAAAGAACCCAATGACTTTTCTACCCTGTACTGCACTCTCCCTTACCTCTCTTTCCATATCAACAAACTTACTCACGATGGCTCAAAAATATTTTAATTTTCTCACCTCTTCCAGTCTTTCTCCCCCACTTTCCTCTTTCACTCTGCAGGACTTTTCAAAAGTCTGTACATTCACTCTGTTTCTTTGCAAACATCATCATTTTACTTTTACTTGCATCTGTTTTCAAATGCCTGTGCTTACAAACAATAAAACACTCTTAAAACCTTCAACAACTCTTCTTTACTCTCAAAAAACAACATAGTATCATCAAAGGATTGTCACTAGCTACCAAACTCACCACTATACTCCATCTCTGCATACCTTTTCCCTTGTTCTGTATATTTATCTTATCATTCCATCCCCATATATGTTAAAAAAAGCTAGGGTGACATCACACAGCCCTGACTCAAAGCCACAAGTATACTGAAACTGTTGCTCAACTCTCCATCCATTACATATGCATTTGCTACTCTATACGAGGATGTCACACCATCTAAAAGTTGTCATCCATCCCACATACCCTTAACACATCCCATAAAGTATTCTACTTGACTCTGTCATATGCTTTCTCCAGATCCGAAGATCTTTATAAAGCTTCTTACCTTTCACTACATATCTACTGACAATCATTCTCACCAAAAATTCTGATCCACACATCCCCTACCTTTCCTAAAAGCCCTATGCTCTACATTTGTTCTGCATTCAGTCATTCCCACCACTCTATCAATCAACACTCTTGCATACACTTTTCCTGATATAGTTACCAAATTTATTCCCCTATATTTGCTCCATACATCCTTAGCATCTTCTCTTTTGAATAGCTTTAACCCAATCCTCAGGCATAACCTTCTGTTTCTATGCTAAAGTACTTAAGCACTCTATCACACTTTCTCCTACAGACTTCAACATTTTAGCCATAATCCCATCCATTCCAGGTGCCTTTCCTATCTTCAACCTCATCATTCCCATTTTTACTTCCAGCACTTGTATCCATTTCCTTCTAGCTTCCATCCCCGTGTATGTAACAGCTGCTGCCTCACTTTCTCCCACATCCATCATTTTTCACAATACTCTTTCATTCTTCCTTTCCTTTCCTCCTTTTCATTTAGCTCCCTTTCCTTGCTTCTCACATTAACGTATTCAGTCTCACAACCACCTCTTTCCTTTTCCACTTCCTTCCAGTACAGTTTTATATTTTCCCTAGACTTTTCACAAACCTTCTTTCAGTCATTTAATCTAAACTAATCCATACATAAAATATCTTGAAACTGATTCATTTGCTGGACCTCAATCAACTTCGTAAGAAAATCTTTCCTGTTATGGACAACCACATTACATGCATTAACTAACACACAGACCAAATTTGAATGTAAATCTGGTTTATACATTGCACATTCCCATCTTCCTGTTTAGTGCCTATACTCTGCTTAGTTTCTTTAAGATCTTCAGATAATATTCATGGAAGGTCAGGGACCTTGTTCAGGAAGTAACACCAAGCCCCTTAAGTACAGTGCCACAGCAGGTACTTGTTGCTGCTTAGTTTATCATTACAATCTAAAATTAAACAACCTAGTATTAGAAGACTTCTAAGTTACTTAGATTAAAAAAAAACAGTCATATCCACTACTGTGTAACACTATCACAAAACTTCTAAGTCAGACAAAAGTGATTTTTACCCTTCACCTCTACTCTAAGCAGGTCTGGCATTGCATGAAGACAGTGACACAGTGCTAGAACCTGGCATGGTGGTGTCCATGAAGCCCATGATAACCATTCCAGAGGGACAACCTGGAGCAGGCGGCTACAGGGAGCATAGCATTCTCATCATCAATGATGACAACACTGTAGAAAACATCACTAGCTTTCCCTTTGGACCAGAGCATAATATCATCAAGAAATAACCAAACATAGATTGCGAAGTTCAATGGACAGAGAAAGCACTATTTTCCCAGTGACAAGATGTACAGGAAGTGTGATACTTTGTTTACAGACCAATCTGAGTCTTCAATGAAAATGAATATTTTCTTGATGGGATTTGCTGTGTTAAGGGAATGTTATACCATTCATGCATCATTTTGGATTTTGGATTAGCAACTATGAACACAATATATGGGACAGACAAGCAAAAGTACACTTTCAAAATAATCTTGGAAGAGTCTGATTTTAATGTTACCTTCTTTAATTAATACAAATAGTGCACTTATCCTCCATTCTTTCACAGCATTGACTTGGCTGCACCATTGCAGAATCTTCATAGTAAGTGGCCCCCAGCCACGTGAAGTGTTTTCTTTAATGCCTAGCAGTAGTTTATGATTCATGGATCTGATGGATTCTACCATCCCAAAACTATAGACAAACTGACCTATATTTTCATAACAAAACTTGAGATAAATCAACATATATTTTCATTTATATGTTGTTGCAGTAATATGTGAATTATCTTTATTTGTCCTGATAAATACTAATCATTCCATGAACAACAAATGATTCCTTATTGTTACCTGATACCATTACTGAAGTATCTTTTAAAAAAAAGCCTCCCGTCATGGACAAAAGTCAACATCAACATTGAGGATGTATGATTGAATGCAGGGAGTGGAGCAATTATTGGCCAAAGTTAGCTTTGGTTCATAGTCATTTGCTTCTGTTCATTCCATGAGCATTAGAAATTCTTAAAAAACACATGGATTTGTACATGGCATTTATGGAAGCAGAGCAAGCATATGAGAAAGTTGATAGGAATGTTTTGTGGACAGCCTTAGGAATATATGGGAGGAATGCTCCTAGAAGCAGTGAGGAATATTAATCAAGTAAAAGGTGTGTACTGGAAGCAGAAGAAAGGAGATAGTAGTCCTGAGTAAAGGTTGGTATGTGGAAAGGGTGTGCAACATCATACATGTTAAATTTATGTACAGATGGGGTGGTCAAGGAGGTAAAGGCAAGGGTCTTAGAGATATGGACAAGTATGCAGTCTGTTGGGAGTGAGGGAACCTGGGAATGGAGTCAGTTGTTGTTTGCTGATGACACAGTGCTGGTAGCAGATTTAACTGAGAAACTGTAGGAGTTGGTAACTGAGTTTGGGAGAGTACATGAAAGGAGGCAGTTGTGAGTAAATGTGAATAAAAACAGATTTATTAGGTTTTGCTGGGCAGAGGGACAGGTAAGATGGGGTGTGAGTTTGAATGGAGTAAATGGAAGCATAGAAATGAGTCACAGGGTGGATTAGGGAACAAAAGGTCTTGGAGCACTAAGGAATGTCTGGAAAGAGAGATCGTTATCTGGGAAAGTAAAAATGGGTATATTTGAAGGTGCAGTAGTATCAACAATGTTGTATGGCTGCAAGGTGTGGGGTATAGATGAAGACAGGTGGATATGTTAGAAATGAAGTTTTTGAGGATAATATGTGGAGTGAAGCGTTTTGACAAAGTAGGTAATAAAGGGGTACGAGAGAAATGTAGTGATAAGAAGAGTGTGGATGAGATAGCTGAAGGAGATGTGTTGAAATGGTATGGACATGAGTGAGACAGATTGAAAGATGAAGTTTAAAACATTTTGATTGCTTGGGCTGGAACATGCAGAAGGAGAAAGGCATGTATGGAATAATGTGCATTGGAATGATGCAGTATAAGGGGGAAGACGTGCTGTCAATGGCAAGAGGAACCATGGAAAGGTCTGTTAGACCCAAAGACCTGGTTATGGATAGGAGGCTATGGTAACAGTGCATTGCACAGAACAGTTAGGGAATGGCTGAGAGTCAATGCAGCCTTTCTTTGTCTGTTACTGGTGCTACCATGGTAAATGGAAAACAAAAATGATGGGAAAAAGAAAGAATTCTCAAGATAATTTTTGGAATAAAATTACAACTTACAATGAGTGATGAGCACTATTCCTTGACTGCACACCTAGTACAAAATGAATCTATCATGTACAACAAACATCATTCAATCCCACTGCATATGCTTTGCAGCCATTCATCTTTCACTAAATACAGTTTCCTTTGTGTTTTGTGCAAAGTGGGGGCTGATGGAAACATTATATGGAATATAAAATATACCACTGTACTAGCAAATATGTCATTTTTAAAGAATTAAAGAAGCTCCCTCAGCAGCAGCAATGTCAAATTCCGAGAAACAAACCATGTCAATGCTGTTAATAGGGAAATAACAAAAAGCTTTATCATGTAGTCAGAAAAAGTTAGTCCGTACTCATCTGTACTAAGTAAAACAGTCTACTTATATATTTCCTTAAACTTTACATATCTCTTTCTTATTATACATATCCACACAAGCTGATTAAGAATGAGACATGGACATATTACTCATTATCCAAGTCTTATTTTGAGAAATAATAAGGTAAAACGTATTTTGAGCAGATGCTAACTGACTTGGTAAAGCTTACAACAAACTCACTGCCTACTTCTCTTCATTTGTGTTTCTTTGATGAGAATATTTGCAAATTCTTCAACCTTGTCCTCTAATGAGCAATTCCACTTGATATTTAGAAGACCATTTCCCATTACCAACTCACTTTTATCAATCTGCAAAAAAAAAAGATATACAAAAGCTGTTTGTTTAACTATCACCATGGAGAAACAAGCGATGAAGACATGAACTACTGAAGAAGTGAAGGAAAGAAAAGTGAAATGAAAGAAGGGAGAGAGAAAAGAGGAAGCCAGGAAAAGGAAAACAGAGGGAAAGAAGGGTGAAGGGCAAAGAACAGAGAATGGATAAGGCAAGGGACAGAATGATTGGGAACAGAGATAAAGGAAGGTCAGAGATAGGGGAGGCTCAGAAAAATAAATTTGGAGGGGAGCTGTCTGCATGCATCGCAACCCCAGAAATCTAGACATATTGCAAGCAACTCTCCACTTCTTCCCATGATTTCTGTTCGGTAAAATCATTCAAATACAGGTCTGACAACTATGATGCCTCCTTATTTCCTCGTAGAGTGAAACTGGAATACTCTCCCTTCTCTCATCTTTCCCACTTCCTTGTAACCTTTCCACCTCCAGGATTCAGGTCTATAAACACCTGTAAAGCTTGAATTGATCCCTACCGTAGGGTTTTTTCATTTTTCATACTCATTAATTTACGATTAAATCTATATGGCCTTGACTGGGGCATACTTTTACCTGTGCCATGTCAGCGACTATGAAAAAATTTGGAAAAAAGGAGAGGAAGTGAATATAATGTGAAATCGAGAACAAATGAAAATGGAGAGGAAGTGAAGGGGTAAAAGTGAGGAGAGAATGGTGAAAGCAGGCAGACTGGAGAAATGCAGAGAAAGTCAAGCAAGGCAGAACAAAGAAGAGGGAAAGGAAATTCACGAAACAAAGAGGGTTGCAAATGTAATGAACAAATATAAAGAAATGAAAAATGTATAGGTAGACCATAAAACATGGAAAATGAGAAAGGCAATGAAAAAATGTGCAAGACAAGAGAATGTAAAAAGTTCAGTGACAGAGGAAGGATACAGTGTAAAAGATCAGTGACAGAGAGAGGATATTAATACATTGAAGTTGATTAATAAAAACAGAAAACACTATACATATGTTTACAATCTCATCTAATGGATTTATACCTGTGAAATGCAGAACAGCAAATCCTCTACATGTCCTAAAAAGAAGAGAGAGAAATTAACTACCACGATCAACAAACTTATGTCAGATCAACATTACTCAACATAAAACTTAACAATATCCTACCAAAGTGAATCCTTGACTTTCATAATCAAACAAACAAAAAAATACAATAAACTTACCTCTTTAATATACTTAGAAGGACATAATGCTAGACATTTGTAGTTCCTGCTCTCCTTACAGACATAATCATCCAAAGTCAAGCGGTACACATAGCGATTGTACCTTTTCTCTTTCTCTCTATTACTCTCCCAGTCCCGATTTTGAATCTGACGCAAAAACTGTGGTGAAAGCACTGGGACAACATAATCCACCTGTGGACAATCCATGATTAATTTCAAATGCCCTTTGAGCTCAATCATACACATATGTATCATGGCATGGTCATCAACACAACACATCCTTAATCTCTATGTCAACATGTGTGCTGGCAGACCTAATGTACTTTCTGAGTATAAGGGATGCATCTTAGATTAGGGGTACCTTTGCTTTCAAATTTAATGAGTTTACCATTAGAGCTACAACTGTAAAACAAAGACATAGAAAGATTAAAACAAAAGTAAAGAATAGCTAAAAAAAATATTCACTCATTCATTATACTTAACTTGCTGTTTCCCGCATCACTGAGGTAGCACCAGGAAACAAACAAAGAATGGCCCATCCACTCATTTACACATACATACACATAAATGCCCCCTTTTTTTTTTTTTTTTGCTTTGTCGCTGTCTCCCGCATTTGCGAGGTAGCGCAAGGAAACAGACGAAAGAAATGGCCCAACCCACCCCCACACGCATGTATAAACATACGTCCACACACGCAAATATACATACCTACACAGCTTTCCATGGTTTACCCCAGCCGCTTCACATGCCCTGATTCAATCCACTGACAGCACGTCAACCCCGGTATACCACATCGATCCAATTCACTCTATTCCTTGCCCTCCTTTCACCCTCCTGCATGTTCAGGCCCCGATCACACAAAATCTTTTTCACTCCATCTTTCCACCCCCAATTTGGTCTCCCACTTCTCCTCGTTCCCTCCACCTCCGACACATATATCCTCTTGGTCAATCTTTCCTCACTCATTCTCTCCATGTGCCCAAACCATTTCAAAACACCCTCTTCTGCTCTCTCAACCACGCTCTTTTTATTTCCACACATCTCTCTTACCCTTACGTTACTTACTCGATCAAGCCACCTCACACCACACATTGTCCTCAAACATCTCATTTCCAGCACATCCATCCTCCTGTGCACAACTCCATCCATAGCCCACACCTCGCAACCATACAACATTGTTGGAACAACTATTCCTTCAAACATACCCATAAATGCCCATATATGCACATATACATATTCATTTACATCCATTCTCTAGCTCATGTGTAATGCACCAAAACCATAGCTCCCTATCCATAACAAGGCCTACACAAACCTTTACATGGTCTACCCCGGCTGCTTCACATGCCCTGGTTCAATCAACTAACAGCACATTGACTCCTGAATACCACATTGCTCCCATTCACTACGTCCCATGCACATCTTTCACCCTCCTGCATGTTCCTACCCCCACTGGTCAAAATCTCTCACATTCCATCCTTCCATTTCCAATTTGGTCTCCCCCTTTTCCTTGTTCCTTCCACTTCTAACATATATGTCCTCTTTGTTAATGTTTTCTCACTCATTCTCTCCATATATCAAAACCACTTCAGCAAATCCTTTTCAGCCCTCTCAATTACAATCTTTTTATTACCAAACCTCTTTCTTACCCTTTTATTAACCAATCAAACCACTTCACATCACATAATGTCCTCAAACATTACATTTCCAACACATTTACCCTCATCTGTAAAATAAATATTGGTGTATTTATTATCTTATTCATGGCTACCAAGGGACCAATTTTTATGAGAGTCTTGGTGTTACTCAAGTCCGTTCTAGAGGCACCTACAGCTCAAGGATACAGTACTTCTACTAACAGAGAAATGTAGAGACTCCTTTGCAGTGAGAAGTTCTCTGACATGACTGTACGTACTCCCAATGATACAGCCTTACCAAAGGTGACTTTTAACTTGCAATGTAACCTTGGGTGGGCAGAGTCAGTGTGTCTTTGCAATATACCTATGCCTAAGCACTATTATGGAAACAAAAACAAAAAAAGTAAAATGGGTGTATATTTGATATCCTTCCTGCAACAGGGTGGCTATACAACTAGCAACTGGCAAACTCGAGCTTTATTCAAGCACTGTGCCTCAATCTTTTAAAGTACATACTAACCTAAAAACACTCCTATCTCCTGTTTCTCTATCACATATGGTTGTCAATTTATTCTTTCATCCTACTTCACTTACTCAAATTTGATTTTGCATGTGTTTTGAGTGCACCTAGTGGGTTTTTGACACTGGCACATGTTATGTACAATTAATAAGGAATAAGTCAGTATGATTCTATATGGATGCAAGAAACAGCACATACAATATAGACATAGATGTTATTCAAAGAGTAAATTTTTCTCAGCAATACACTGAGCAAGTAAAGAAAAAAATGTATCAACTCAAACCTGCTTAAACCACTTATGGATGCTATTGCATGGATCTTTTCTCAGCTGATGGCCAACAGAGTCAGCACTAGTTTCATCCAACAGCAGTACCCCAATTCTTCCTCTCTCAGAAAGTGGGTTCCTTAGTTGGTTGACTACCTGCAAGTATATGAGACAAGAAATAATCTATGTAACTATGTCAATCCTTCCACTGCTTAGGGACAGTTACAGAGGAAAACTATCCACAGCACTAATCAACTCAGAAACACAGATTTATGGTTACAGATTTCTGATTACCACTGTTTATCTGTCAGATTTATGGTTACAGATTTCTAATTACCACTGTTTATCTGTCATAGTGTCTCAGTTCTAAATGATCTACAAATGATATTTCTTAGACACTGTTTTCTTCCCTTAAATGCTTTGTTTCACCTTTTCACTGTGCTAACATGGAACATAAAACTTTAACACATAAGGGTAAAGTCAGTTCTGCATTGCCCATTACCAAGCTCAAAAAATCTTAAACTCACTCAGAATTCGTATCAAAGTGTGAAATGCATGAGCTACTTGCTGCACGTTTTACCAAAAATTATATATTACATTAAGAAACAAACCATGGAAAGGACTGTGGGGCTTGGATGTGGATAGGGAGCTGAGGTTTTGGTGCATTACACATAACAGGTTGTGTATGGATGAGAGTGGATGTAGCCTTTCTTCGTCTGTTTCCTGGTGCTACCCCTTGGATGCATGGGCAGTAATCAGGCATGGGGAGAATAACAGAATGCATATGTTGTCTTTTTTCTTTTCCTTCATGCATTTTGAGCTGTTTCCATTCTCGAGGTGTCAGGTGTAATGCAACAAAACCACAGCTCCCTATCCACATCCTGGCATCACAGACCTTACCACAGTTTACCCTGGATGTTTCACATACCCTGGTTCAGTCTACTGACAGAACATCGACCCCAGTATAACATATCACTCTAATTCACTGTATCTCGTACACGCCTTTCACTTCTTGCATGTTTAAGCCCCGAGTGCTCAAAATCTTTTTCACTCCAACTTTCTATCTTCAATTTGGTCTCCTTCTCTTTGTTCCCTCCACTTCTGACATAAATATGCTCTTTGTCCACCTTTCCTCACTAAAATATATACAAGCAGATTTTTACTTTACAGCAAACTGACATTATATCACACTTTGTAATCTTCTGACACAATAGTTCACTCTTCCTGGGGGCTTAATGTAATCCTATTATTCTACCACTGCTGGGGTATTTTGGATGAAACAAACCACATGAATTAATCAAAGGCAAACACAAAAGAAGCAAGGCGTACTTAAGGACTACTGATAAGTGAGCTTGCCCTTCTACAGGTACCATTAAACATGACAGTCTTACGACAAAATATTCTATCACAGATCTCTGAACTCAGCATTTGCCAAAACAAACAAAATTTAAATAATGGGAAAATCATATAAAGGAATGATTAAAACATTTTCAGCATTCCAAGGCTCAAGGGTCCTAGCAGACCTACTCCTCAATCATTCAATCAGTCACAAGCAACCATACTATCTAGTTTTAAACTACAGAAATATAAAACATCCCTAGAATACCCAATCCATAATTCAAGTAATTAATTCCTTTGCTAATTCCAACATATTCAATGTCTGCATACAACATTACTAACTTCCTATAATTTGCTGCACTCTCCAGTTTTACCCTCTCATCCTAATTAATGGTAGCAACAAACAATCCAAGCATTCCATCCCCTTTTTTCTCCTCCCTAAATAAAAAAATTAGGGGTTAAAAAATTCAAACCTTTACCTTCAAAGCTTCAGTTCTAGCATCATGAGCATAGATCAACATGATCAATGCATCATGCTCCGTATGTGGAGTTGTCCGTATCCAATCATTTACACTGGGTACATTGTGCTCACTGTCTTTGGAAATGTTTGATTCATTCTTGAGTTTTTCTGTGGGTGATTAAGCAGAGCAATAACATATTGAATTCTTAATCAAATCCATTCTATTTAAAATTCTTTTGATAAGCAGTAAGAAAAATATGATAAATTTTTAAGAAAAAAAGTTCTTGATACTTTCTAAGGTTAATAATCTGTTAACATACTAAATCCTTTTTTGTATCATAATAATGTAATTTCGTTCCACTGTCTACATCATATCTCTTTCACTAAATTACCACCAAGAAAATCGTAAAAAAAAATATAGGTCAAACTAAATTCTGACACTGCTTCTATTTGGATATGAATTACTATTAAGAGTACAAAGAAGAATGACCACATCATAAAACAAACAAATATATATATATATCTATTTTATTTATTTTACTTTGTCACTGTCTCCAGCGTTAGCAAGGTAGCGCAAGGAAACAGACGAAAGAATGGCTAAACCCACCCACACACACATGTATATACATACACGTCCACACACGCAAGTAATACATTGTCTGCAATAACTAAGGGGGTGGTATATAAGTGAATACACAGAAATAAATGATGATATGAGCAGACAGATAAAAATCTCGATATGCTCACATTTCTCTGTTTGAAGTAGTACGAGAAATGTAGACATATTTTTTCAATGTATTTTCTTGTTTCATATTTGTACACCTTTTCCCACATTAGCAAGAAAGTGCCACAAACAAAAAAACTTCGTTCACTTAAATCCATTCTCCAGCTATCGTAAGTAATGCATCAAAATCATAAGAAATGCATCAAAAAACATGGCCCACTATTCACAACCAGACCCCACACACATTACTACTGTTTTGCCTAGCTGCTCCATGTGCCCTGGTTCAACCGAATGATGGCATATTGACCAATATACACCACATCACTCCAATTCTCTCTATCCCATACAGGTACTTCACCCACCTGCATGTTCAGGCCCTGTGCATTCAAAACCTTCACACTTCATCTTTCCATCTCCAATCAGGGATACCCATTCTCCTTGTCCCTTCCACTTTTGACATTTTTATCTACTTTAGGATAGTGCATGAGAGGGAGGCATGTAAAGACAGGGATAAGTGGAGACTCTTTTGCCATTGCCATCCCCTTGATGAGAGTTCCCAGAGGGAAGGGACATCAGAGATATAGACAGATAAATAGAGTTTAGGAGATAATATTAACAATACCCATAAACATCAGATATAAAACTTTCACTGAAATTTTGTACCCTCTCAATCATATCTAAAAGAAGCAACATATGTAAATTTCATTCAAACAAACTGAGACATGCTTACCTAAGCCTTCTTGCCATGGTACAGTTTTCAAAATCTGATGATGATTTAATTTGAATAAACACTCAAGGACTTTTCTTAGACTCAAATCCTTGTTTGCCTCCTTATCTTCCAGTTTACTGAATATCATTCTGGTAGGAGATCCATCATGGAATTTGCGACAATGCTAGAAAAAAATAACATACTTTGAAGTAGTCATTAATGTGCCTCACATAAGTAAAAAAAAAAAGAACTGCAAACCACACAAATTTGTGCCAACCAACTACAAACACAACACCACAAAGAAGCAAAGATCTTTCCAATTCAGTTCCAATTCAATATCCTCGGCACACAATCCTATGCTTCAACAATAAGCCTCCCCACCCATGTCACTCTACAGCAAGCCACCAATTCCCAAGTAGAAATATTAAGTTTATACCTGCCTAATTTCAGTAACACCTACTCAACAAGCTCTAAACAACCGAACTCCCAACTTGGTCTTAATATTCATACCAGTGGGGTTTGTGAAATCTTGCTAAGTTTAATGCCTCCAAGACCCAGTTTCTACCATTCTCCTTCTCAAAAATTTCTCAACTGTCCACTCTTCTTTGACAGTTCTGTAAGTTCATGACTCTATATAACCTTGGTATTACTGTAAAATCCACTATATCCTAGAAACCCTACATTACAGAAACAGCTAAACCTGCCTGTAAGAAACTGAGAATCCGGTTTAGATGTAGAAATTTCTTTCCTTTCGAACAGCTGCTCCATTTATACAAAAGAATGATCCATCCTTGAAAGGAGTACTGTTGCCACATCTGGGATGGTTCAAGCCCTGCAGCCCTTCAAAACTTGACCCACTTACCCTACACCACATTGTTGATTCACTTTCCTTCTACTAGAGGGAGTTCTGACTAATTTCCTCATTTCTTTTCCCTCATTATCTCCTTTTCAATCGAAGTGAACATAAATGGGAAATGTTTGTCCGTGTCATGTTGGTCACCAATATTACTTTGGTTATTGCTCCCTAGACTACACAAATACTCAGAAAGCTAGTGCATCACATGATTACTGTGTAGCTGTTGGCAACTCAAGGGAGGGACATTTTTATAACTGTTTCTTTCCCTACACCTTGAAGTCTTGAAACTCTCTAGCCTCTCATGTTTTTCCAAATAACCATGACATGGCACACTTTAAGACAAGTTTTTCACTTCCTCCAAAATCTGTAAATACTTTCCCCTGTCTCTTCTTTTTCCCTGTCATTAACCACTCTGTATTTCAATTAAGGCACATCCATAATGTTGACTTTTGTCTATGGCTGGAGCCTCCAATCAACATAAGAAATGAATAAAAAATAAATGAAACAAGAAACATACTGATGGCACTGATGCAACTTGGTAAATTTTGTGTACACTGCTGGCACAATATGTAATAAATGTCAAAAGAAATAAATGAAAGTGATGAGAATTACATCATTTTCATTCATATAGTCACAAAAGTGACTATGAAAGTGATAAAACATTAAATAAAATGTTCTATTCAGTAATAATATATCTTCCAGCCATGGAGGGGAAGCTATAAAATCTATATTAACTAAATGCTTGATGGTACAGTTAGTTAAGGCTCATATCACTTGTTTCTTGCATTATCATTCCTTTATGATATTCTTACATTTCATATGGAGAAAAGTTTTTGAACTTTTTTATCTTGCTATTCAGAATGTGTAAAGGTGAATGGGAGACCAATCTAGAGACAGCACTAAAGCAAAACATTCAAATTTTCTTCAACATTCTACAAATCTTTATTTTCTATATCAAACATGGTTCTACCAATTCATTTAATCAAAACTTGGGCACTTTGGAAGGCATACACTGTGTTATTCTGGTACAATTCAGCTATTTTCAACCAATTTTGGCTGATTTCAGCATATCTCAGGTTTATGTTGTAGTGGATACTAAAGATGCATTGTTGTCATCAAAATAGTTGGCTAAGAAAAAGCTTTCTTAATTGATTCATTTGTCAGCTTGATGATGCAGATGCTGCTATCGTTAACCCTAAAATGGCGATCAACTGATGAAGCACCAGATCTCTGCTCAAGTTTATCCAGTATTCTAACCTTTTCCTCCAAGTCTTCCTTACCCTTTTGGCAAGTTCACTTGGAGTGGGTTTACTTGCTGGATGCTTAGGCACAGTAGTGACTGGTAAACGTGGGCAAGTAAAGAATTATGTGAATGGCACCTGATTTGTCCTTTCTTGGTGAATGCTAACAGAGAACTGGTGGGGTGGTCAGAGTGACATGGGGAGCATCAGCACCACACAGCAAGCTGTACCCTGTATCACAATGGATTGTGCTATATGAAAAAATATTTGAGTAATTTAGGTGCTCATGCTACATCAAAATCATTTAATCAAGTCTTGTTTTATCCTGAAACTTCCATATATGATTATCTAGCTAACTAATAATACTATGGATAGCCCTATTTATGACCTAATTTCAAGCTAAGTAGCCAAGTGTTGTATTTACAATAGTATGCAATGCTGTAAAAGGATTCTGCAAAAGATCTTTCATTTTCCTCTTATAATTGTTCAATGTTTCTCACATTAGCAAGGGAGTGCAACAAACAAAGAGAAGGCCTCATTCACTCACATGCATTCTCTTGCTGTTATATGTAATGCAATGAAACCCAAGCCCCCTTTCCACAACCAAGCCTCACAAATCTTTCCATGGTTTCCCCCAGCAGCTTCATATGCCCTAATGCAGTACACTGACAGGATTTTGACCCTTGTTTACCACATCATTCTAGTTCACCTTATCCAATGTATGCCTTTCATTCTCATGCACATTCAGGCCCCAGACAATCAAAATCTTATTCACTTCAACCTTCCCTCTCCATTTTGGTTTCCCCTTCTCCTTGTCCCCTCCACTTCTGATTATATATATATATTTAAACATGTTCACTACAAGATATCTAAATAACCTCACTTCCTCCAAGTTTTCTCCATTTAAACTAACACCCTAACCTGTCTCTTTGCACTACTAAACCTAATACCCTTACTGTAATTCACAGTTACTCTCAACTTTCTCATTTCACACACTCTCACAAAGTCACACACCTATTTCAGCAGTTTCTCATTTGAATGTGTCATCAGCAAAGGTCATGAGCAAACAACTTATTCACCCCCTAGGTTCTCTCTCTCTCTCTCTCTCTCTCTCTCTCTCTCTCTCTCTCTCTATGACTGATGCATTTACCTCCTCACTACCTCATCTGGAAACATATTAAAAAGCTATGGGACAACACAGACCACAGCTGCATACCCACCTTCACCTGGAACTATTAGCCCTCCTCTCTACTCACACACTTGCCTTACTCTCTTGATAAAAAATCCTCACTGCTTCTTACAAGTCCTCCTCCCACACCGAGTATTTGTAACATCTTTCACAGCGCATCTCCATCAACCATATCAAATGCTTTCTCCAAATCAATAAGCTCCACATACAAATCTTTTTGTTATCTAAGTATTTCTCACATGCATTCTTTAAGGCAAGCACTTAATCCACACATACTCTCCTACTCCTGAAGCAACACAGTTCCTCCCAGTCACATGCACTGTGCATTTCAATACCCTCTTAATCACCACTCTTCCATATAACTTGCCAGGTACACTACAATCACTCCTTCTTCAGAAAGGCAACTGTAGTACCATACATTCCAGCTGCCTTGCCCCAATTCTTCTTATGGTAGAATTTCACCACCTTTCCCTTTTCACCAAACTAATAAATTTAGCATGTTGACGTTGTAAGATATTCTGTGCTTGACATTCACAATACAAGTTGAAGAAAAAAGTACCTGTATTTCCTCGTACAACAGACCAAACTCTGCAGCCAGTAAATCCCACTGAGCAATATCCATACATATCTCAAACCACATTATGATGGTTGGATTTATATTTCTGTATTCCCAGAAATTTATGTTGCTGGCATCTTCAAACCAAACATAAGATCTGTAAAATAAAATAACTCTTCATGATTTAATTCATAAACTGTATGAGAATACTTAAACCTAGGATGGGAGTAGGCTCACAATAAACTTGCAATTATTTACATTCTTTTTCTACACCTAATTGCCTTTCATGTTTTAGTGAGGTAATATTAGGAACAAATGAACACTGACTTCATTTCCAAATGTAACAAGACAAAAATTAATATAAAACAATTTTCTCAATTGTCAACTATAAATTTTCAGTCATTCTTTCAATCAAAATATCTGCCTTAAACTTTGAAAAGAATGTTTCTAAACCAAACATATACTACCTGCCCTCCTGTTGTGTACTTCTTTAACCAAAACAATCTTAATCAAGACAGTAAGGTAAAAAGGAGAATTTCCCCTTAATCTTGTCATATGGCTGTGGCTTGCTGCATTACACATGACAGCTTTAGACAGGACTTGAGCAAAGGCAAAGGCAGTTCTAGCTCTGTATTCTTACCTGACAGAGTTGAGTCAAAAGCAGTCTAACTTATAAACTGTCCCAGGCTAACTTACAGACTTGACCGCCTTGCCCTATGCCACAATGTTGGTTCACTTTCCATCTTCTATAGGTATCATTCTGGGTTTTGCTCTCAAGAGCTAGCTGCTTGCGTGCCCCCACCACTAGCTAGACGAGGCAATATTTGGCAAGCTGCTGCATCACATGATTATTGTGTGGCCATCGGCCACAACTTTTATATTCACTTTCACTAAACTGAAAGATGCAATAAGCAAACAGATTGGACATGAAAAAACTACAAATGAAACTCAATAATGACCTCCTTTCTTCTTCATCTTTCTTCTCCTTCTCTATTTCTTCCTTAAGTTCTTCATATGCTGCAGCATTAGCCGGTTTCATTCTGCAATAAAACAGTAGACAATCAATCTTTAAATAAACATTTTGTTACTGAGCAAATATTATTTTATATTTTTATTTATTTTGCTTTGTCGCTGTCTCCCGCATTTGCGAGGTAGCGCAAGGAAACGGACGAAAGAAATGGCCCAACCCACCCCCATACACATGTATATACACACACGTCCACACACGCAAATATACATACCTATACATCTCAATGTACACATATATATACACACACAGACACATACATATATACCCATGCACACAATTCACACTGTCTGCCTTTATTCATTCCCATCGCCACCTCACCACACATGGAATACCATCCCCCTCGCCCCTCATGTGTGCGGGGTAGTGCTAGGAAAAGACAACAAAGGCCTCATTCATTCACACTCAGTCTCTAGACGTCATGCAATAATGCCACGTCATGCAATAATGCCCGAAACTACAGCTCCCTTTCCACATCCAGGCCCCACACAGCTTTCCATGGTTTACCCCAGACGCTTCACATGCCCTGATTCAATCCACTGACAGCACGTCAACCCCAGTATACCACATCGATCCAATTCACTCTATTCCTTGCCCTCCTTTCACCCTCCTGCATGTTCAGGCCCCGATCACTCAAAATCTTTTTCACTCCATCTTTCCTACTCCAATTTGGTCTCCCACTTCTCCTCGTTCCCTCCACCTCCGACACATATATCCTCTTGGTCAATCTTTCCTCACTCATTCTCTCCATGTGCCCAAACCATTTCAAAACACCCTCTTCTGCTCTCTCAACCACGCTCTTTTTATTTCCACACATCTCTCTTACCCTTACATTACTTACTCGATCAAACCACTTCACACCACACATTGTCCTCAAACATCTCATGTCCAGCACATCCACCCTCCTGCGCACAACTCTATCCATAGCCCACACCTCACAACCATACAACATTGTTGGAACCACTATTCCTTCAAACATACCCATTTTTGCTTTCCGAGATAATGTTCTCGACTTCCACACATTCTTCAAGGCTCCCAGGATTTTCGCCCCCTCCGCCACCCTATGATTCACTTCCGCTTCCATGGTTCCATCCGCTGCCAGATCCACTCCCAGATATCTAAAACACTTTACTTCCTCCAGTTTTTCTCCATTCAAACTTACCTCCCAATTGACTTGACCCTCAACCCTACTGTACCTAATAACCTTGCTCTTATTCACATTTACTCTTAACTTTCTTCTTTCACACACTTTACCAAACTCAGTCACCAGCTTCTGCAGTTTCTCACATGAATCACATGAGCAAATATGTGTGCTGTAATACCCTACAGTTAGAAATAAACATAATGTTCTTACTAAGCAAACTGATACAAAAAAATTCTAAATATCACAAATAAGCAATCAATTAATGTACAAAACAAAAACAAGGATATTAACCGTTTTCTACTAATATGCTTACAAGCTGTAGACATATTTTGTAAAGTATGAAGATACTACCATCAACGATAAAATTCAAGAAGAGCGACAAGTGTTAGTTTTCACAGTACTGGGTTTAGATATTAGAGTTGTCATCCCAATGTTGTACATACAAAAATTTTTTATTGCTTTTTGTGTTTTATGGGAGGGGGGTTTACATTCATGTTGCCCCATCTCAACCTTGGATATAAGTAGTACCATGTCTACATTCATATATGTAGTACCATGTCTACATTCATATAAGTAGTACCATGTCTACACTCATATATGTATGTATAAACACACACACACACACACACACACACACACACACACACACACACACACACACACCACCTTATGTCCTAAATAAATGATGCTGAGACCTATATCCAAACAGAGAGAATTAAATGATATAGGAGATAAATGATTTAGGAGATAAATATGCTAATAAGACTGTCAACAGCTGACTATGAAGTTAACAATACTATTATTAGTTATGCTTCTAAGGTCTCATGTGTTAATACTTAACAAAATGAAAATACAATACACTTAATTCTTTGCAAAGATGGATTATGTCACATCAAGGGAAAAAGTTTTTGTGATTTTCATAAATATCTAAGTACACAAGCGGAGAAAACAGTGAAAAACAAGAGAGCAAAAGGTGCACTCTCAATCACAAACAAGAACACTAGAGATCTAAGGATAGACATAGGTTATGCTACCGTATCTGACTAACCCTTAAATACTAGGTGACTTTCGAAATGTTTGTAACAATTTGGACAAGATAAAACAAGGCCTTCATGTTCCCCATCTCCCGTTAAAAAATGAAAGAAAGACATAAAAGTACAGGGTATATACAAAAAAGTGAGCTATGCCTGTAGTATGGTGAAGAAGAAAATGTGTATATCCCCTGGAATAGTACTGGAGGAAGGGTGAATGAGGGTGTATGTCAATGCCTGTTACAGTCACTGCCATCACTGATTCACCACCCAACACACACACACACACACACACACACACACACACACACACAGGCCTCTGTGGTCCATTGGTTGGTGTTACTGACCATGTGTCCACAGGTCAGCCCAAGATCAGACCAGCATGGGTTCGAATCCTGGTCATGACCGTGAGCCTACATCCAACCCAGGAGTTCATCCTCCACTCGAGGCTGGCTGATAATGGGTACAGAGTATGTGTGTGCATGTATACTTGCAGAGGAGTAAAGACATGGCAAATATATACAATTCTAAAATCAAAGCAACACAAGTGTAAGTTTCCCAGTAATGCACAAATAGTAATCACACACATACTTAAGATTTAAAGTTGCTTGCATGGGCTGACTATCACCGAAAAGATCTGGGCAGGGTAGAGAGACTTTTCAGAAAAAAGGATGGTTACAATTTCTGTTTAAAATCCTCTAACAATGACTTAAATATTAAGAGAGACCTTGCTTTAACAATATCCTCACAGAAAATCTGAACTCCCAGTAACATGTTCTGTCGAGTATTTGACTAGGCAGCAACTCATGAACCGAAGAAAAACAAGAGTTCAAACATAATTTCTAATTGTATCTCTTTCTAAATGTCACTAAGTCCTTTCTGCTCTATTTCAAAATTCCAAAAGCAATAGATTTTTGCATTTAAGAACAGGAAGAAAGCCTACAGAGACCTGATGTCATTTTCTAAGGAATTACAAGAGCAGCCATCCTATAGAAGCCTGACCAAAAAAATTTACCTGGCACTTGTTCAAATAACATCAAACTTTATTTGGTTCATATGGCCATATATAAAGTTAATGATGCTGAAAAAAACAAGAAATGCCTGTAGTGTAAAAAGCCTCTTATCCTTTGCTATCTTTACATTTCAGTGAATGTCACCATGCCTCATTACATATGAATCCAACTTTATCAGTTTTACATATATTCTGGGTGAGTTCAGAAGTCTATAAAAATTTGATGCTTGAATTCATGTTTATGTGGTCTCTGACAAATTCAGATAATTATATCTCTTCGTACATTTCAACTCACTGTTTATCTTTCCAACCATATGAAAAACAAAGCTAAGTGGAGTACCACAAGTTTTTTGTGATAATACACACTAATATTGAAAATTTTTCAAAAATGCAGTCTTTTTTGTCAATAATGCAGTCTTAAAATGTTAAAAGTGCATATTCTTTGATTTCCATATTTAGCAACATCACTATTTGTTCACTCCAAATTTTTTCCTATCCCTCATGACCCAGCCACTAACAGGTTAATATCGATATTGTTTTAAAAGCAGTAAAGCAAAATCCTCCACTCTCATACCATAAAGTAGTAAAGCAAAATCATCCACTCTCATACCATTCTTCATTTAGCAGCAAATAATACATATGAGAGAAACAAATACAGGAAACTTATAAAACTGGCTTCTCTACTCAAAACTTAAAATTTTTTCTCTTTGCATTAATAAAAACTAATCTGCCAAAGGGTCATTCTAAACTATTAGGTAGACCTATATGTGCACTACTAAACAAGCTACTTAAGGTTTTTACTATGTCTCTACACAAAAATCAAAAATTGGGAAAATTTATACATACATTGTAATTCTAATTACAATAAAGAAACAGTCTAGTACTAAAATATAATTCTTTGTGGGATCAGACTAATGAGGCATCAACTCTTTGCTTACAATTAGTAGGAATTATTTTGATTACCACTTAATGATTTGGATTTGCTTTGTATATATTTCATTATAATACATAGGCAATAGTGGGGAGTGCTATGAATACCAGGGAAATATGGAGTTGATTTACATAGAACTTGGTGAAACTACTTGTTGCCCGAGTTGATTGCTTATTTTGTCAAAATACATCGTGAACTTATTCAAATAATATATGGAAAATAGTACTAATCAACAAAGCCTATAAAAAACCTTAACTAACTTCCCCTCAGAGCCAAGATTTGCTGGAATTTCCAATGTTATGATTGGAATACAACATGGAATGATTTACCAATTAAGAGTATTTGGGAACAAAATATGTGGGGCCCATTGGAACAACGCAACTCGTAGTCATGGTAATATGAAGTTGGAGTCTCTGGAAACATTTCCAGTGGCTTGTTAAAGGTGAGGCACTGGGGGCCAAGTAGCGGCACTGGAGTTCATCAGTTATGGAGACTATTTTGCCATGGCCACCCACTCGAGGGGGCTCCCAAGGGGGACAGGCGTCAGACACATGTATTGACAGAACAGACAAACCAAGGATTAAATTGTGCACTAAATTAAAAAATATGTAAACAAAAAGACATCTGGAAGTGACTCTCTTTACAAATTTCTCGCATCACGCAATTGTCCTGCAGTTTTCTTTTTTATATTTATTAATAAGTTGACACATGTCAATACAACAGCAAAAATACATATGTGAAGGTTAATATTCCAACAACTTACTTCTTGATATTTCCTTTCCTATCCTCTTGGTGTGATACTTTGACGATATGTCAATTAACTTGAACACCCAAAACACATAAAGTCTACACTTTCTGCCACACACGAATTAAAATAACGTATCAAATAAGAATAACCAAAACGCCTGAAGTTCCTTCGTTACAATTATCCAAACCTTCCTAATGTACTAAGAGATACTCCAAAGTACGTCTTGAACCCAACTTGCCATTTGCCACTATCCAAACGTGTTTCACTCATGATTATGAACACAATTATACATTTAGCAAGATAGAAGGCCTGTTCTAATCTATAATTATTGTGTTTCGTACCAATTTCAGTGAAGACATCATTACATCGCTCTGCAAATGTGAAAAAGAAGAATTGGAAAGATCTGGCAAGTTACGGCTTAGTAGGAAAATTACTATTTTCTTACGTACTAAAAACAACCCAGTATCTGTTAATATTCTATCTATCTCTATATGAGAAATACAGTCATGATCAGATGATACAACATGAAATACAAAGACAGAAATTCCAACATTAATTTTACTACTTAGGACGGAGTGCCGCAAGGTATGTACCTTCGTACCCGGGTCCCTTTTCAGTTTTCACGATAACTGGGTTGAAATAACCAAGCAAAACATTCCCCTTTTCTCTAGTTTAATACAAAAGACAACATATTCCAATTTGACATATCCATCAGATAGTATGCAGTAGGCCATAGTGCTTCTGTTTCCTACTCCATAATCCACATCACTTTCAAAGAAAAATGTAAAAACAATATCTGAAAAATTACCTAAGCTTATCATCAGATTGGAAACTTCTTGGTTAGATTCGAATGACCAGCAGACGCTAGATCTTGTATAGTCTCATAATAAGCATCATTAATATTATTAAAATAAAGGAGCGGCAGATATGAAAGAGGAGGGGCTAATCACCCAGCCTACTGTTATAAGTTTGGTGCAGCTGATGTGATCGTATTCCACTGGGAGTTTATGTAAAGTGTGAGATATATCTGCCACGTAATTACAATAAATTCAAGTCAAAAGCAATGTTAAGTTACCGCGCTCGGGTTGTCGAGTGCTTGACTGACGTGGAGACTGGTGTGGCACTGGGCAAAAAATTGTGCCCTTATTTGAGTACTGTGTTCAACTTTGGTCACCCTAACGGAGGGAAAAAAGGAGACAGGTGACAATACAGAAGAAAGCTACCTAAATGATTCCTGGACTGGCAAACAAATCATGGAAGGCCGACTTCAACGACTTAAATTAATTAGCTGAAGAAAAGGATAAAAATTCATCTTATTGTTAAAAGTATTCAAAATTATCAGATGTCTCAATCTTGGTATCAACTATCTAGTTATGGATAGACTCGTCTGATTTTGTCCGTAATAATGGATACAAACTCGTGGGAAAAAGTTTTCATCTATTAAGGCGAGATACTTCCGTAAGATTGTTGATATATGGAATGATTTACCAATTAGACCATTTTAGAGCAAAATAAGTGGAACCCATAGGATAAACTTGGGTAGACTTCTAGTTCAACCATTCCATGATTCACCCCAGCGTTTCTCAAAAGCGATCACACCAGGGGACCTAATATTAGTATGAGATAGTTAAGGGCGTGGTATATATACATGGGCGGTCGTGAGTGGACACATGCGTGGAGGTGTGGACTAGAGTTTCGAGGTGCAGTCTAGGGAGAGGAGGCGCCATCGTCCACACACGCTCCCCAACGGTGTCGTCGGCCGGTTATCGTGCCTCCTGCCACCCCACACCAAGGCGGTACAGTACACGCCAGACAGACATGGTATACCCCATCGCCATACTCTTTTACAACAGACATTTGAACATTTTCTTCCGTTTTCTATAATTTATATATGAGCTTTCATACTCTCGTGTCGTAAAGTGTTTCTCGTTCACACCAGTGCTTTATAGGTTCCTGCCCTACATATGGTAAGAGATTCACCTTCACACCCTGCACTTTATGAAATGAAAAAGTCCTGTTTCTATCATATTCATATTCCCACTCATTCTCATTTATAACTTACTTCAATATTTGCCAAATTTACAACTAGATATTAAACATTCATAGCAGAAATTAGTAGATTTTAGGTTCGCCATCCTAACACCCTCTCAGTTGGCTTACATATACTACATACATCCGGACACACACAAGGAGGTGTGAGGGTGGCCTTACCGGTAGGAATCCAGGTTGACATGACGCCCACCACGCCACCCTGGGTCCCAGGCAACTTCCACGTGGAGGACAGCACCCTGGTGGCATGTGTGGTGTCTGGGGTGACGACCCTGGTGTGTGGGGTGGTGGCCAGCGCCGGGGTGTTTCTGGGGAAGGTCCCCAGAGGCACCACCCGTAGACTCACGGGAACCAGGGTTCTCTTGTGCTCCTACGTGGCCGCGGGACTAATCCACCTGTTCGGCTTCACGCCCATCCTCCTCGCTGCCGTCGTTCACAACAACAGGAGACTGGTAAGGGAGCTTATTTGCCTCTTTGTGACGCCATTGTGACACTGGTGGCCTTTTGTGACGCCAGTGTGACAATGGTGGCCTCTTGTAACTCCAGTGTGACATTGGGAGCCTCTCGTAATTAAATCTCCATTTGTACTGTACGGGGAGGAGGTTTTACACTCGTAGGGGTCCCATCTTTTGAACACTACTATCATACAACCTCTTGAATTTATGCATGATGTCTGCATTAACCACGTCCTCAGACAATCTGTCCCAATCATACACTATTCTTATACTAAAGAAGCATTTCTTTACATCCTTATTTACAAGTTTCTCACGTATTTTCATGTTATTTCCTTTGGTTCTCTAGTACATGCACCTCTCAAAGTACTCTTCGCTGTCCACTTCGGCTCTTTAAGAAAAATTAAAGGTTGTGACCAGGCCGCCTCTCGCTCTTCTTTTCAGCTTTTCCCTGTAGCTTAAGCTCTCTTAATTCTGGTGACCCCTGTAGCTTACTTCTCTTAATTCTGGTACCATCTTTATTGTTCTCATATGGAACTTCTCTGGGAGTTCTTTGTGCTTTCTTTTTTTTGGTGCAGTGACCAGACCTGGGAAGCATGTTCTAGCTTTAGTCTTATCTAAGATATGAATAGCTAGCTAAATATTTCTTAATCCGGATACTTGAAAGCTATTTTGATATTTGCCGGCAGACAGTTTGTCCCACTTATTTTCCTAATATTGGACTCTAGCGACAGATTAGAGACGATTCCTATTCCCAAGTCCCTCACACATAGAAGCTTGAAGCTTACTTCTTGCTAGGTAATAGCCAGTGTGATACTAATGGCCTTTTGTGACGCCTTTGTAACACTGGTGGCTTCTTGTGACGCCAGAATGACACTGGTGGCCTCTTGTAACGCCAGAGTGTACCCTAGGGGCCTCTTGTGACGTCAGTGTGACACTAGTGACCTCTTGTGACGCTAGTGTGACACTAGTGGCCTCCTGTGATGCCTGGATGACACTAGTGGCTTCTAGTGACGCCAGAGCGACACTGGTGGCCTCTTGTGACACTAGTGTGATATGGCCGCGTATGACGGAACATGTCTTACCCCTAGTACACACACACACACACACACACACACATTCACTTCCTGTCACAGACCCGGTAAACGCTACCGATTAAAAGTTATAATTTGATGAGTCTGATAATTTTTATGAGCTTAATAACTTTAAAAACAAGAGGTTAATTGCAGAGGAGACCAGGTGTGGGGGGGAGGAGGGTTATATTGCTCGCGCTGCCAATTATCAACTTGTAAATGGCCGTCCAAATGAAGGGTCAGGGCGGCAGAGTAGCGACTACCTACATGCTAGTTCTTCCGACGAGATTTAGCATGAGAGAGAGAGAGAGAGAGAGAGAGAGAGAGAGAGAGAGAGAGAGAGAGAGAGAGAGAGAGAGAGAGAGTACATGTTCTGTTGCACGAAGAGTTGATAGAGAAGATTCAGAGGGGATAATAAAGATGGCACCAGAATTAAGAGAGCCGAGTTACAGGAAAGGCCAGAAGCCTTGAATTTGCCCACTATAGATGAGAGAGGAGTGAGGGCTTACCTGATAAAATCACATTGATAACAGACAATGAATCAGTTCTTTCAAAAGATGTAGGGATAGAACAACCAGAGAACATAACATGAAGTTATGCAAGATTGAAGAAAAAGTTGTACAAACGTACTTTTATAGTATGAGAGTGGCGGATGAATGGAATGTACTGTTCACAGTTACATGGCAAATGTGAGTTTAAAAAGTTGTATGACAGTAGAAAGTGTTCAAGAGATGGGGCCCCACGAGTGTGAGACTCCCTCCCAGTACAGTACAAATGGGTAATTACAACCACACACATGCACATACATACGTCCTTCGAAATCTCTTAATCTTTTACACACCAAACTTCCAGTTGGCCTTTATTTTTGATATCTATAAACGCAGAATGGTAACGAGACCAGTGGTATTGACTGATCACTCGATACTACATAGATATACTTGAACGAGTGACTGACACTCCTTAAGAAATGGCCAGGCCATTATAGCCAGTGCTCGTACCGTCGTAGTAAAGAGGTCGAACACCATCTAATTTTTTGATGCTGACCTCTTGTCACGCAGATGTATAGAGCAGTGAGCCATGACAGTAAACGCCCACGGTAACAAAATGACACAAGTGGTCTGTCAGTGACCTCAACAAACAATCTTGGCTCATGTGCGTTGAGGTACAAGGGAGAAGGACGACCCTATGACAGTCACATGTAAGGTCTTGGTCTTGCCACGACACACTGATGACAAGTGGACGAACTGTGTCTCTTCGGAGAAATAAACATATAGTACGCCGACACCTTCGCGAGGTGGATAGGATTTCACCGTTTAGCTACCAGCTCGTAACATTGATTGCCTCTCAGAGTAACACAGTTGAGAGGACTTTAATTAGTGATTTCCCTTAAGGAGGAGTTACTATAATGTATTGCTGAGGCTAGAGAGAGAGAGAGAGAGAGAGAGAGAGAGAGAGAGAGAGAGAGAGAGAGAGAGAGAGAGAGAGAGAGAGAGAGAGAGCCCACGAGTCATTTTCTTGAACGTGTGTATCCCTTTTCGTCATTATGTAAAAGCTGTTATACGCTGAAGCATGACTCAACCTCCGGTTATTCGCATCGACTTGACACGCATGTGCTTCATGAACAGATCTGTAACACCTCAGATCTGTAGCCAGAATGCTGAAATGAAGTTTCGTTAACTACAAAGACAAACCATCTGGCAAGCTATAGCTATTAACCTGCAGTTTATTTTAGCTGCTAGAACGCACTGAAAACAGACTCTCGGGAATCACGCCACCATGGATATGCTAAATAACTGTCAGCTTTGGCTGAAGGTGTTGGAGTGAGTGGTTGATCCTAAGAGGAACGTCAACAACAGAGGGTTCTACGGCCCCTGACCAGGTGAGTGTTGATCATCTGATATGCTTTGATTAAATGATGCCCTTTGACAAGCCGGCGCGCGCGTTCGATAGGTAATGCTCTTGTGTTTTTAGCAATAGGTTGTCATTTCGTTTATAGGCTTTGCTCGGAGACTAAAGATCTAGCTGCAAGCTTACGATAACATTGAAAGGTTTCACTGGTGTAATAACTGACAGCTGGGAAAGTTTGCGTGACGCCAGCGTCCACTGGGGTAAGAGGGTCTTGTATACTTACTTCACCCCTGTACACAGATAACGACTCTGCCCAGATAAGGTCCAAAACTTGTACACGCCACTATATTTAGCCGTAGTTCTGATGATGCGGTACAGACCTCACGACCGAGCCACTGGACACCTCTGAAAAGAAGACATAACTTCTAACACCCAAGATGTTATCTTGCTCATGATAACGCATAGCTTGTGTTTATCGAGGGAAGGCGACGCTAGTTCTTGACTTTAGTTATGTCAGCGTGGCTCAGTTGATGGTACTTTATGACTGTTCTTGTGCGACGCACAGCTTGGGAATGAACTGCAAGGTGGCTGGGGGCATGCAGCACACGGGTCGTCTTCGTCTCCAGGCATTGGTGCAGACTGACTGTCGTAGAAGACTCCCGAGGGTTTTCGGGGAACGTTGTGGCCACTAACCCACTGACGAATATCCTACGAGTCTCATGGGTCTGGAGACTAAACGAGTATTTACCATAATCTCTGGGGAAAACGAGCGTCGAGTACACCTGCATGTTGTGGGGTACAATGGGAACGTTGATGTACGAGGTATCGAGCGCTCACGCAGGAGTAGAAGTGACGCGAGCCTTTTCTCCTGAGAGTCGTGGTTTTCCTAATGGTACGAAAGCACTCAACACATACAGCCGTTTATCTTCGTTGGCCTATGTTAGTCTGGCTGAATCTCGGGCGAGACACCAGAGGAAATCTTTCACTGTACTTGGACGACATGAATTTACGGGTCTAGAATGATTTTTCATACGAGAGGCAGTGCATTCTTCACCACTTCTTATCTCCGTGAGTTTCGCATGTATATGAAATCCCCTTTCCCGCAAAAAATATCCCTGTTGGGGAAATGGTCTGGAACACCTGTGCACAAGATATGACATGGGAGCAACTGTCTGTGGTGCGCCAAGTTCCCTCCCACAGGAACATGTTAAAGGCACCGGCACCATGAGTCGATTCTAATGTTTACCTCCTCGATGCTCAAAATCTAAGACCATTCGAAGGTTTCATCCTCATGACCCCCTACCATCTTTTTCCTTCTAGGGTCCCAGAGCTGTGGCTGGGATTGAGGTTATTTTTCATCACGTCCTGTGCAGCTGACGTCTGTCTTGGAGGGCAGCTGGACCGTCGTATGGGAAGTACTTACACGAGTGTTCTGCAGGTATAAGCCTTCGGCGATCCAAAATACGACCCTTGGGTAAGGTTATGATGGCCTAGCCTTTAACCTGAACCTTACTAGTCAGGTCAGTGGTTGTATTATCATCCTCAACAGACAATAGATTTCCGTCCTCTTTGAAATGTTTTCACTGATACTGTCCAGCCGCGGAGCTGCTTCGTTAACATTTGCCAGAATTTAAGACATTACCTTCGTCTCAGAGTGGTGGTGATTGGTGGGTCCTCTTTCTCTGTTGATGGTCGTCACCGTGTCCACCTGAGGCCATGAGGGTAGGTACTTTCTACTGTGGGTCCGACACATGGTTCATACACACTTCTGTGTTGTGTCTGCTAGGTGGCAGTTGAGCATGTTGCTCGGGGTGCTACACCTGAGAGGTGGCCAGTCACAGATTTTGTTTAAGGAACTTCTCAGAGGCAAATGATTGGCAGGTTGTTCCGGGTACGTCTGGTAAATAATTAGCAGGTTGTCCTGGCACGTCTGATAGATCGGTAATTAGCAGCTTGTTCAAGATACGTTTGACAGATAGGAAGTGAGCAGTTTCTCCTAAGCACTTCTGACGGAGAGATAATTAGCAGGTTGTTCTGGGTACGCCTGATGGTAAGACAGTGTGCGAATCGTGCAAAGGATGTTGTCAGTCAGCCAGGAGATGACATCTGTCTCCAGGCAGAGTTTCCGATTCAAAAACACACTCTAGAAGCTGGGGGTGCATCACTTTGTTCATGGTTTATGAGAGAGGCATTGCATTCCATTCAGCGCATCGCATCTCTCGTGGATTCCACTTCGAGCATCCATTCGGAGCATTTCCGTGGACGATTAAGTATGAAGATTCTACCGATGCTGTTGCCTGAAGCATACGACCGGGAGCATGGTTCTCAGGGGGTGTCTCCCTTGGAAGCATTCAACCCGGAGCATTCCCTCGCCAACACCATCCACCGTTACGACTAGGCTTGTGGTGATTTTGTTTTCATCATAAATCATTAACTCCGGTAAACACGATCCAGTAGTACATGTCCGTGTTTATGGCTGCCGTGGGGCGGACACCCATCGACCCGGTCCTCGGCCACGACTTTCATTTTCTGAAATAAGGGCAGTAGCTGGCAGTGACAAAGGCGGCGGGTCTGAGATGAATGGAGGCTAAGTTGGCGTGAGGGGTGGAGTGTCGCTCAATGGATCAGATAGGGGCGGGTGAGCCGCCTGTGGGGCTGTGCCTCCCGATTCCTTGCCTCATCCCTTAGTTCGACTCCCCTTTAATGTTTGCGATGAAGCGACCCGACCGTTTGTGTGTGTATGATGACGGGGTGGGAGTCACACAAGCCCATGGATACCCATTCGTTAATATTTCAGTGGTAATATTGAGATATGGTGTATATTACCTTCACTTGCTTGGTATGTGAGAAAGGAAGTGTACATGTCTGTACTAATATATATATATATATATGGGATGTATTTAGGGAATCAGTGATGGATTGCGCAAAAGATGCTTGTGGCATGAGAAGAGTGGGAGGTGGGCTGTTTAGAAAGGGTAGTGAGTGGTGGGATGAAGAAGTAAGAGTATTAGTGAAAGAGAAGAGAGAGGCATTTGGACGATTTTTGCAGGGAAAAAATGCAATTGAGTGGGAGAAGTATAAAAGAAAGAGACAGGAGGTCAAGAGAAAGGTGCAAGAGGTGAAAAAAAGGGCAAATGAGAGTTGGGGTGAGAGAATATCATTAAATTTTAGGGAGAATAAAAAGATGTTCTGGAAGGAGGTAAATAGGGTGCGTAAGACAAGGGAGCAAATGGGAACTTCAGTGAAGGGCGTAAATGGGGAGGTGATAACAAGTAGCGGTGATGTGAGAAGGAGATGGAATGAGTATTTTGAAGGTTTGTTGAATGTGTCTGATGACAGAGTGGCAGATATAGGGTGTTTTGGTCGAGGTGGTGTGCAAAGTGAGAGGGTTAGGGAAAATGATTTGGTAAACAGAGAAGAGGTAGTAAAAGCTTTGCGGAAGATGAAAGCCGGCAAGGCAGCAGGTTTGGATGGTATTGCAGTGGAATTTATTAAGAAAGGGGGTGACTGTATTGTTGACTGGTTGGTAAGGTTATTTAATGTATGTATGACTCATGGTGAGGTGCCTGAGGATTGGCGGAATGCGTGCATAGTGCCATTGTACAAAGGCAAAGGGGATAAGAGTGAGTGCTCAAATTACAGAGGTATAAGTTTGTTGAGTATTCCTGGTAAATTATATGGGAGGGTATTGATTGAGAGGGTGAAGGCATGTACAGAGCATCAGATTGGGGAAGAGCAGTGCGGTTTCAGAAGTGGTAGAGGATGTGTGGATCAGGTGTTTGGTTTGAAGAATGTATGTGAGAAATACTTAGAAAAGCAAATGGATTTGTATGTAGCATTTATGGATCTGGAGAAGGCATATGATAGAGTTGATAGAGATGCTCTGTGGAAGGTATTAAGAATATATGGTGTGGGAGGCAAGTTGTTAGAAGCAGTGAAAAGTTTTTATCGAGGATGTAAGGCATGTGTACGTGTAGGAAGAGAGGAAAGTGATTGGTTCTCAGTGAATGTAGGTTTGCGGCAGGGGTGTGTGATGTCTCCATGGTTGTTTAATTTGTTTATGGATGGGGTTGTAAGGGAGGTAAATGCAAGAGTCCTGGAAAGAGGGGCAAGTATGAAGTCTGTTGGGGATGAGAGAGCTTGGGAAGTGAGTCAGTTGTTGTTCGCTGATGATACAGCGCTGGTGGCTGATTCATGTGAGAAACTGCAGAAGCTGGTGACTGAGTTTGGTAAAGTGTGTGGAAGAAGAAAGTTGAGAGTAAATGTGAATAAGAGCAAGGTTATTAGGTACAGTAGGGGTGAGGGTCAAGTCAATTGGGAGGTGAGTTTGAATGGAGAAAAACTGGAGGAAGTGAAGTGTTTTAGATATCTGGGAGTGGATCTGTCAGCGGATGGAACCATGGAAGCGGAAGTGGATCATAGGGTGGGGGAGGGGGCGAAAATTTTGGGAGCCTTGAAAAATGTGTGGAAGTCGAGAACATTATCTCGGAAAGCAAAAATGGGTATGTTTGAGGGAATAGTGGTTCCAACAATGTTGTATGGCTGCGAGGCGTGGGCTATGGATAGAGATGTGCGCAGGAGGATGGATGTGCTGGAAATGAGATGTTTGAGGACAATGTGTGGTGTGAGGTGGTTTGATCGAGTAAGTAACGTAAGGGTGAGAGAGATGTGTGGAAATAAAAAGAGCGTGGTTGAGAGAGCAGAAGAGGGTGTTTTGAAATGGTTTGGGCACATGGAGAGAATGAGTGAGGAGAGATTGACCAAGAGGATATATGTGTCGGAGGTGGAGGGAACGAGGAGAAGAGGGAGACCAAATTGGAGGTGGAAAGATGGAGTGAAAAAGATTTTGTGTGATCGGGGCCTGAACATGCAGGAGGGTGAAAGGAGGGCAAGAAATAGAGTGAATTGGAGTCATGTGGTATACAGGGGTTGACGTGCTGTCAGTGGATTGAAGCAAGGCATGTGAAGCGTCTGGGGTAAACCATGGAAAGCTGTGTAGGTATGTATATTTGCGTGTGTGGACGTGTGTATATACATGTGTATGGGGGGGGGGTTGGGCCATTTCTTTCGTCTGTTTCCTTGCGCTACCTCGCAAACGCGGGAGACAGCGACAAAGTATAAAAAAAAAAAAAAAAAAAAAAAAAAAATATATATATATATTCCCATCATCATGCTATGCACTTGAATTCCATATCTTAAGACCTGTGTGGTGTGAGTGTTTGGCTATGCACCCACTAGGGTATTGTGTTATGGTGTAGAGGCGGACGCACAGGTAGCGCTGTTAATCCGATTGGCTGGTGAAGAGATGAAGCGCATATTCTCAACCACTGATTTAGATGTCGATGTCTGGTCACGTGCCATAGGGTGTGGACACTTGGTGTCGTTACTGCATCTTGGAAGTACTGTGTTACCTTCTTAGGCTGATCTCTCGGTGGTTGCTCGTATGCGACTTGGGGACGTTTCTCTTTGGGAAAGGGAGGGTCAAGAATCACCTTACCAGCATCAAACTACAGTAGAAACGTTGAAATTTATCTTCAACCAATCACATGAAGCTTGTCAAAGGAACAACCTGCCCCTCACCCCCTCACTGATTACGCCCTCAGCCAATCAACAGAACGCTTACGTACGACCAACCATTGGCTTACCCTCGTGTACAGGTGCACGTACTTCTAGATTACAGAACTGCTGTATTTATACGCTGTAAAGTCATGCAGGTTTCTTATACTTTATACCTTTTATTGACAGGAGATAGAGAGTTGGGCGTGCAGCGTGGGATGGCTGGCATGGACGTGGGCGTGGGCGGTGCAGGTGGTGGGCGTGGTAAGCATCAGCTACGAGCGGTACAGGGCCGTCACCAGACCCATGGCTGACCCCCTGGCCACCCGCCTGGCCCTCCTCCTGGCCGGTAGGTCCCTCCACATACTGTACCACGTCCCTCTACACTGTACCACGTTCCTCCACATACTGTACCACGTCCCTCTACACTGTACCACGTTCCTCCACATGCTGTACCACGTCCCTCTACACTGTACCACGTTCCTCCACATGCTGTACCACGTCCCTCTACACTGTACCACGTTCCTCCACATGCTGTACCATGTCCCTCTACACTGTACCACGTTCCTCCACATGCTGTACCACGTCCCTCTACAATGTACCACGTTCCTCCACATGCTGTACGACGTCCCTCTACACTGTACCACGTTCCTCCACATACTGTACCACGTCCCTCTACACTGTGCCACGTCCCTCTACACTGTACCACGTCCCTCTACACTGTACCACGTTCCTTCACATGCTGTATCACGTTCCTCCACATGCTGTACCACGTCCCTCTACACCGTACCACGTTCCTCCACATGCTGTACCACGTTCCTCCACATGCTGTACCACGTCCCTCTACCCTGTACCACATCTCTCCACACTGCACCATATCCCTCCACACACTGCACCACGTCCCTCCGCACAGTCTAAAACAAAATATTTTCTTTTTTGACATTCGTCCTGTGTGTATCATTTTGTCTCTTGGTTTGTGGACTGTTTCTTTTTATTCCACCCTCTGGGAGCAGCGATGGGAGACTCACACGACGGAGGGAGATGGTAGGCGCGGGACTTCACTCAGTGGCTGCTCCCCTTTTGCCCGCCAATTTCCCTTGATTTTGGCGAGACACGACCAATATGGTGTATGGTCACTCTGGCCTACCCTTACCAGCCCCGACACCATGTGGGCCCCAGGGCCTCCCGTGGGGGACCCAGTGACTTCCCTGATGTTCACGGAATCATGATGGGTTTAAGGGAACGAGTTCATTAACAGTTTCCACCATCTTAAGAATGGGACCAGGCAGCCAGTAACACTGTGTTCTATTATGTTGACAGCACATCGACCCCAGTATACCACATCGTTCCATTTCACTCTATTCCTTGTATTACCCAGAAAGTCTGTAACACTGTACTCTATTGTCCAGGTAGCCAGTTACACTGTGTTCTATTGCCCAGGCAGCCAATTCGTGTGTTCTGTCTCCCATGCAGCCAGTAATACTGTATTCTGTCAACCAGGTAGCCAATTACACTGTGTTCTATCGCCCAAGCAGCCAGTTTCGCTGTGATCTCTTACTCAAACGCAGACGGATGTATAACCTAGGTAGTGGTGCTGACATGATTATCATTTTAAGTTGATTTATAATATTGACATGTCCTCCATGTGGGGTTAGCCTCATGGCGGATCTACCATGAGTAGCTGACGTTCTACAATGAGTGGCTGACACTCCCCGTTGAATGGCTGACATTCTTGTGCTCAGTGTGTGATGTTCCCTGCTGAATGGCTGACGTTCCCTGCTGAATGGCTGACGTTCCTTGCTGAATGGCTGACGTTCCCTGCTGAATGTCTGACGATCTGTGCTCAGTAGGTGACGTCCTCTGCCTAGTAGACCGTTTCAGCAGGTGTGGGTGTGTGCAGGGTTGTCGTGGGTGTGTGGGGGAGTGGTTGCCGTCCTGGTGGCTGGGGGTCTTCCACACTCCGTCCTCAAGCTCGCGTGCGCTCCCGCCATCGACGCCCATCACCCAGACCTCGACTTCCTGAAGGCCTTGGTGTTCGTGGTGACCCCTGGAGGCCTGCTGGGATACTGTATCCTCGGTAAGTGGCCAAGATGCATCACCCGTTACTTATGATAAGTGGCCAGGACATAAATTACGTATTGTAAGTGGCTAGGATACGCCATCTGTGGTAAGTGGCCAGGATATGTTACCTGAGGTAAGTGGCTAGGATATGTTACCTGTGGTTTAGTGGCCTGCATACGCCTACATACACTGCCATTAGCAAGCGACTCAACCAAGATGCATTTTCTGGTGAGTGACTTGACCAAGTTGTCCTCAGTGAGTGACCTAACTAAACTAGCGTCAGTGCGTGTTCTGCCAGCTGCCCTTAAGGAAATAAAAAGTTCATTGGTGGTGCAACCGTCACCCCTCACTGTGTGGTTTAGTATCCAGTGTTTATCAAAGACATTAGCATACCGATACTTCACTTATAACCACTGTGCCTTCCTTCTGCAGGGTACCTGTGGGTGCGGACCATTGTGGTTGCCAGGCGCCAGGGCTGCATCCTCGCGGGCAACAATGACGAGGCAGACAGAAAGGCGTCGGACGTGGGCGTGGGATCATGTGGGCGGTCGCAGTGTCCCTGTCACGGTGAGGTCGAGCTGGTAACGGTTTCCCGCAGCTCCGGCGCCTTCTGCCCCTCCTGCGTCAGCCGCGGCTGGTGGACTTTGACGCCCAAGCCACAAGACCGCTTACAGGTTAGCCACGATAGGTCAGGGGTCGCAAGTCACCTCTCAGAGGTTAGTTATGACGAGTCAGCTTCTATTAGTTACCTCTCGCAGGTCAGTTCTCATAGGAATAGATAGACACATACAAGGCTGTGCACAATCGCCAGTACACACATTAATAGATAAGGTTGGGACTCGTTCACTCGACTGCCAATCCGTTAATTTACGTCGTGAAAAAAAAACGCGGTACTGAGAGAACTTTAAAACTGGGCTCTTTCACACGGACGCGAGTGGGAAGATTTCCTGTAGCTAAGGGCGGATGCAACACGTCTGTACCGCTAGCACGCGACGGGTCATGACACGCCGAGCGTAGCTCAAAACGTTCATATACCGACGGAGCATTTCAGAGGAGCGGGTTTATGTCAGATGGGTCAGTTATGGTTCATCTCTAGAAGGGGTATAGTACGCAGTAAAGGTTTCATGAACGTTTAATTTGCTCGATAATTCATTCAGCTTCAAACTTACGTCAAATTTTATGGTCTAATTCCTGGCAAAGTCCTTGATGTCTGATTCTAATAATTTGGTCTAACACTTACAATAATTTGGATGCTTTTATTTCAGGTATAGAAATCTAAGCCCGCTGGGTAAGTATACGGGACTCGGATACGAAGGACTGAAATAAAACGAAATTGGGGGCCAAGCGGTGAAATCCCGTCGCTACGTCTTCGCTGACCAATTTCCATTTTTAAGAAAGGTCATAGTAAATAGGGGAGCAAGAAAGAGCTTATTCTCGCTCCAAGAAACGGTGCAAGTGAATGAAGATACACTGGCTACAGCATACTCAGCAGTACGTTCTAAACCTACCAACAAAAGGAAAGAGGTTCACTCGAGTAGAGGATACTACAATTTATGGAAAGTAATACTGAAGAAATGGATAAAGATCATTTTTCATGTCCATGTTGCCATCAGTACGGTCTCTAAATGAACAACAGAAAATCGATTTCAGAGTGCGGGTCATAATTGCATTACAGAAAATCAAAACAACGCAATAGGAACCTACTGAATCCAGTCATGATTTCCAAGTATATATACATCCATTTAACATAATCCACTGATGTTCTCACACCATCACTTTCCTACAGTAACATACACAACACTTTGGACCGTCAACCTTAATATACGCTCAGTAAATATATCAAAAATACTCTACATTTAAAATCAATTTTTCGTCTGATTTTTTTTCATTTATAAATACATTCTCCGTTACTTCAAAAGCAGTTGAGCATGTATGTTTACTTATGAATAGTACACAAATTTGTACGAAAACAAAATATTTTTTACGTTATAAATATTGATAAATGGTTTCGTCTAAATCGGTTGAAGATTCAATTTTTTTTTTTTTTTATAAAAGACACTAGTTTTTTTTTACCCGACTAAACACTTACCTTACAATTATTGCCAAAGCTTCATCAGGAGGGATGGAGGGTATTATGTTTCCATCTTGTAGCATTAGTTAATCTTTCACTTTTAAACAAATGTTCTTCAAAAGTAGGATATGTCATACGAAGTTAAGAGAAGATATTGACTTCATCAGCTTTTAGTTCTGCATGTGTAAAATGCACCTCCCGGTAATCTGCTGTTTAGTGGATGAATCCACCTTAACGACATCTATTCTTCATAACTTTTTTCAGCAAGTACACATAGATGACTCTTTTCTTGACGTCCTCCATTATGAAGAGTGGAGGGCGCACTGATCATGGAACACCCTCCCGTGAAAGGCTGACAAAATTGCTCCCGCCGAACTGCGAGGGTTTTTCACGGGACATGAGCTCACACTTTGTGAACAGTGGACCGTGATGCCCTAGCTTCCTCTCTCAAGCCAGCTCTTACAGATTGGCACGATGAACACAAACAATGCTGTACACAATTGGCAGTACACACATTAATAAACATGGTTACACTGAACACTATACACACTTAGAAATCTACAAAAAAAAAGTTCACAGACCTCGGCACACAACGTCACCATACGTTACACCTTGGTCCACGACTGATCACAAAACATTACTGGTGGCTTCAACTATCCGTTGAGAGCTTCTCGGTATATTGGTGTGTCGTGAAGATTGGAGATAACCACAGAATGATACTAGTCAGTTTGCTATGGATTTTCTTCCCAGGTGGAGCTACCACGGGAGGTAGAGACAAGCTCTTTCCTATACTCTGACCTTCCCGTTACCTTTAAACCTATGGGTACGCATCTTTACTATCATGTAACGGCTCAAGTTTTTTTTCCTTCAGTTTTCTTTTTTCATATTTCAAGGTCTCGCTTTCAATCACATTTCTGACTTATACGCAAACAATACTACATACTTTTTAAATATGGGTTGGTAGGAGACCTCAACCTATAACACTCCAGACGTCTTAGGAGATAATAACTAGTTGGATTGTACTAAAGAATTTAGGCTTAAGCTAAGCACTGGAGTTTCTAACGCGAGGTAGCGTTAAGAACAGAGAACTGAACCTTAGAGAGAATATCCCCACTTGGCTCTCTTCTGCGTTCCTTCTTTTGAAAAATAAAAAAACGAGAGGGGGTATTCCAGACAGCAAGTATGAATTATGAACATGTGTATATGTCTGTGTATACGTTGAAATGTATAGGTATGTATATGTGCGTGTGTGGAAGTGTATGTATATACATGTGTATGTGGGTAGGTTGGACCATTCTTTCGTCTGTTTCCTTGCGCTACCTCACTAATGCGGGAGACAGCGACAAAGTATAATAAATACATATATAACTAGGAAACGTATCATAATATATCTTCATCGTCTGTCATGCAGAGGGATCTAATAATGACCATAATTATTTTGCAGGCTTTGGTACGTCCTCTAGGGCAATGGACAGCCCCGCTGCTGGTCCACAGTACATCGTCCAGCATGGGGAAACACATTCCTTCTACCGCCAGCGACACCACCCAGAAAATGGTACTGGCCCAGTCAGGGGGAGAGATGGGTGGATCACGGTGCCCTTCCCCTGCCCTGCCCGGACACGCCCCTGACCAGGAAGACACCTTCACTCTGGGAGGTGTTTATATAGGATCCCTCGAGTCTCACATCCGGGTAGGACAGCCTCCAGAACGCTACTGCACTAACCTTTTTACAATCTACATTTAATAGCATGAAAACCAGACATTTTTACATAACCAATCGCCGTTTCTCGCGTTACCGAGGTAGCGCCAGAAACAAAGAAAAGCCACATCCACTCACCATCTTCTGTTATGCAAAATATCTTCATTACATTACCAACAATGTATAAGTTTTTCGTGTCAGCTGTCTATTGAGAGGAGTCGGTATTTGTGTGGTCAAAGAAATATTGACGTTAAAACAGCATGGTTTACAAGATGATAAACATTTGCTTCTTCCCCATCTGTTCCTGTGCATTCCTCCACTGGTTATGTTGCAAAAGAGGTGTTTGACAACTTTCATCCAGATATCAGGCACCAGTCATGACCCCCATGCATCAGTCAGCCGACCTCATGGTCCAGGTTCTAGCAAAACATATGTACAATTGCACATGTACTCTTCTGGACTTCTCTTTCTACCTCCACTCCTCACAGTAACACTTTTCCCTCCTGGTTGCCCTATCTTCCCTAGTTACTCAAGTACCAAGTTTTTTATCGTTTATATTTACTTCCAAACTGTTCGAAACCACATCTTTTGATGCAAAATCACCAAATTTCTACTTAAGTTCACTAAAATTTCATCTTTCTGACATTATCCTTATATCTCTTCACCAGTAACTATTATCACGTTACCTTTCAGACACACCAGGCTATCTGCAGTGGCCTGAACTATCGAAGTCAGGGGTGCCAGACAGGAGAGATGGAGACCAGTCCACCCGTGATTGAATGGCGCATGCATCCCAGTGCATCGAGGGAGGAGTTGCCACAACGCCCCTCCCTGGCCCATGTTGGAGTGCAATGCATGGAGCTGTTGGAGGATACCACACTACGACTGCAGACCTCAGGTCTGGGGCAAGTGGAAGGGGATGTGTGTGTGCGGGATGCCAGGGCACGGCTCACAGGACGCACTCGTGTGGAGGCTGGTAGAGCCCGACCTGCCTTCGTAATGGCCCTTGTCCAAGCAATGTTTTGGCTACCTCTTCCTATAGCATCCCTCACACTGTACCTGATGCCCGTAGAGGTTGGATGGGCATGGCAGGTGATGCTGTTAACTCTCTCCTTCACCAGCCTGGCCCCGGCACTCGCCCCCGCTGCCTTCATCATAGCTGCTCGGTAATCACCGCATTGTCATCTTTATCATTGCCTCAGGCAGGGATGTGTTGTAAAAAATTGTATTCATGTCTCCAATTCAGTTGGTTAATATGTACACGTTTAGCATTTTTACTGTAATGTACATACTTTGTTCTGCAGGAATGACTGTAAACATGCATTTCTTGTGTTCAGTGGTAAGTGCATAGTGAAACACACTTACTGCCTTAAACACAAATATGATCCCCATATTTTCCACAATATACCAGACACCCAAACCAGGGTCTGTTCATTTCCAACCTTTTCATCCTTCACAGGTAAGTGATGTTCCTTCCTACAGGGTCAGAGGTCAGGGTTGCATACACCATCAGCAGACACACCATCACAGGATCACCCTACAGTGCTACCAGACACTATATTGCTAGCAGAGCTACCCTCAGACTACCCCACAGTACCGGCAGAGGTAACACCCTACAGTACAGGCAGCAGCACCACCTAAGGACCACCTTGCAGCAACAGCTTCACCCCAAAATCACCTTACAGTACCAGCATCAACCCAGGAACACCTTACAGTACCAGCAGCAGCATCACCTCAGGACCACCTTACAGTACCAGCAGCAGCATCACCCTAGACTACCATACAATACTGGCAGTGGCACCATCCTAGGACCACCCCACAGTACCAGCTGAAGCACCATCACAAGACAGCAGAGGCATCACCTTAAAAACCTACCACACAACACCAGGGCCATCCTACAGTGCTGGCAGAAGCACCACCCCAGAAAGACAGGAGTCCTGCAATGCTGCTGCAAGGAAGGCGAATCATTGTTCGGTCTCAAAATCCTATGGTTATTGTGTTCCCTAGTTGTGTTGAAGTTACTGTAGGTGGGAACAAACACTGCCGAGATCCCATCAGGGGTGGCCTGAGAGCTGTTGGTGTCCTAGACCATACAGTCAATTGGGGTCCTTGTAGAGGCTTAATTTTAATGATCTGTAAGAAAGCAGAACATCTTCGATTATGAATTCACTTTTCCCAGCCCATGAAACTGCAATGAAAGTACTTTAATACAATATTGAACGTAACATAAATCAAATCAAATAATAAATAGAACACAAAAACTGGAGGGGCCCTAAAGGGTAGGCACCAGGCAATTGCTCGGTTTGCTCTCCCCTAAGGCTGCCACAGGTCCCATGGTTGTTTCGAGAGCTGCAAGGGGAAGGATGTGTACTGAACACTCAAGGTCACTTTGCTTGAGAGATGTCACTGACAAGAGGAGATTGTATTTCTAAGGACAATGCCAGCAGTGCAGGTGTGGGTGAAGCTGAAAGAAAACACAGTTACCTGGGTCAAAGGTGTGCAAACTGAAAACCAATGAAGTGCTGGCTCACTATGCACCCGACACTAACCATCCTGATACCCAGGCAGGTATTGCCAGTAATATACCCCTCTGGTAAGTCCTTACCTTTGAAATATAGGTGAAAAACAACTTATTATCACATAAAACAACCTGATGTTACCACATTTTGCTTATTCCTGCCACTTTTTCACAGGTAAGTGGCACTTCATACGACATAAATCAACAGATGAATAAAATCATATTTGCCTTAACAATTCATTTATTCACCAAGCAAATTCTTTAAAGGATATCTCCTGTTTGATACTGAGTTAGTGTATATGTCTAGTTCCTGGTACTAAATTGAATGATACATTGTAAGCCATGTTCCCTCTAAATTGCTTCCCTGAGAGGCAATACAAGTTTATCAAGAACAGCAGACTTATCCACTAATAAGCTGAGAATATCCTGATTGACAAAGACTATCTTGTTCTTGAAAGGTTCAGTTATAAAGACTTCTCAGAATGCTATGGCTGCACAGTTATAAGAAGAGAGAGAAAATTACATTGTCTGAATTTTGCTCCATATACACTGGACTGCATCCGACATCTGTCTTCAGGCTGGAAACCTGAAACAAATGGGTGGTTCACATTTGCACCCTGCTATCTGTAGTATTGGCGCAAACAGAATTTTTCTACTCATGGGTAAAAAATATCACAGGGATATTGTTCGTAAGATTAGTGTTAAGAAATCTAGGTGAACATATTTTGCGAGTTGTGCACTAATAGGCCAATCAGACGTTTAAACTAGTGGAATGTTTTTAGCCTGTGCTTTGTTTGTCTAAATGATCAATTTTACTGTAATAAATATTTGGTTAAACAAATCATCAAAGTGCTGAAAACTCCAAAGACCATTTTTCTTTTTTGTCCCAATCATCAGTTTCACAATGCTTCATGTTATGACCAATGAGTTATGGAAGAATCAAATGTGGACAATCACTGCATTGTAGAAAGTCATAATAGTCACATATCTTTAACTAAGCTGCACATAAAATTCTCTGGGAAAAAATGGTGACACACTAAGAAAATATGGCAGTATCTAACCTACAGTAAGACACAGTTCCACTGCCTGGAGCTAAAAATGTTAGAAAAATAATAATTTCATCCTCTTGCCTATAAGCTTTTCAAATCAATCATGTGAAAAGCTTAACCTTAAGAGTCTACAACACTGGCCAAAACATCTTAAGCGCTGTGGAAAGTCACTATTCTTGGGCTAGACAAAATAGATGAGCAGTTTCAATTTTGAATATATAACACTAGAGAACATACCAGTAACATGGTCAGTAAGTAAATAGTGAGAGGGTTCTTCATCACTGTTGTAGCCAAAATATTACAGTGTAGTCTTGGGCTTATGAAAACTAGATCTTTATCTATGAATCACTGAACATTCAAGTGTAAAATTTTTAATTCGAGTGCTCAGTGATTTGAACACACTTGTATTACATTTGAATATGTACATATTAATGTTTGCCAACTGATAATCAAATCTAATCTTAAGATGATACTATTATACACAACCCTATACTTAGTACAGCATTAAAATTGTAAAGCTCTGTCACAATTCATAAGCTAACCTTGCACATACAGCACCACAGTCTGGTATAACACGATAGATGTAATATTTGTTACAACATTCATGAACCTGAACTACCTAAAAATGAAAATTTTCTCCAAAAACCTGGACATTCTTGGCTTCTACAATTTGGGTAATTTTACAGTGCAACTGGGCTCATAGATGGAGAGATGTTTAGTACAAAATGACAGGACAGACTTTATCTGTAAGCAGAATAACTCCTTCAATAATCACCAATTGAAGCAGTAAGAGCAATTCAGACATGTTAACAAGCATATGGGTCATACTAAACAACAGGCAACACATGTAACTGTGAATCAACTGATTATGCAAAGCAAAAAAGTAGGACAATCTTTTATAGGTGTGGAAGTTAAAGTTTTACTTTAATACAGTGGAAATAAGTGGATGCGTGTATGTGACTCATCCTATTCAACGAGAAATGGAGCGATTATGATGAGTAAGAATTTACTTGTATTCACTCTATTCTGAGTAAAAGGTATTGGAAGAATTACTATATCATCTAATTTGTTATAATAGCCCCAAATGATCTTAACTTTTGGCATACCTCTCACATGACGACATAAATCTGAAAAATTAGATTTTTTTGATCATTCTGCAGTTTGGAATGAAGAACTAATTCACGTTGGTTCAGAGCACAACTGCAATGGTCTCATAGCCAATAAGTTTCATTAATAGGGCTGCTCTATGTATATTTTCCTATATATCATACAAATCAAACAGCTTGCCTACGACATACCTTGGTAAAAAACAGAAGACATATCTTATTACATTTAAGTTTTCTGAAACTTAATTTCTGAATCAGAGAGTATTTCACTGTACCTGATGATTAGTTCTATCATACAATGTGCATCTAATGAAGTACACTAGATCTTTCTAATACTGTACTATTCAGATGTCAAAAGCTTTCAAACAAAAGTGTTCCATACCTACAACTGTTCAATGGTTCCTCTAAATAAAAGCAATCATTTCACGATGTTTTTACTTTTAAAGACTGCATTTGATGAACATTTACAAACTTACACCATCATCCAACCTTACTAAAGGTCAAAATTGATGAGTTTCAAAGAATGACAATTATCATGTTTTCTATAAACTCTACCCTGTAAAGTACTACTGGAACCATTTTACTTACCAATTCCTGAGATGTATATCACAAAATGATCTGTGTACAGCAGCTGAACATCTGATAGGTATAGATGCTACTATAGTAAAAAAAAAAAATAAATCAGTCAAGATTAAGAGTAAAATAAAAGAATCTTTTATATGAAACAAATTAAAACTCAAAAAAACTGCTGTAGATTTAGTATTTTACAAATAGTGTAAGGATCCTAGTCTACTCGTGGGATAAGACCATTCTCTTGAGGCTGCATTAGCTCCTGCACCACAGCTTCTACCAGTTCTCCCAGTTCAGCTTCCAGGGCTTTCCAGTCTCTGTATGAAAAATTTCACGACTGAAATCACTTAAAATTAAGTTCATCACATGGGCATTGCCTGTGCCACTAGTATACCAGTATACATGATTTTAGATATTCTAAGTGTGGTAAGGGAAGGTTTAAAACTTAAATCAGAAAGTTGCTGTTTATCTACATTCCTAAATTCAATCAGCAGCAGAAACTGGATAGTATAATACCATCTTTACTTGTTTTTATCATTTATCTAAAAAAAAAAATATCAAATGATGGAGATGCAAATCCTATACTACAATACTCTACCATCAAGTCTTTATCTACTACCCTGAAGTCTTCTCACATCTTGAATGTCAGCTGACTGCCAGTAAAATAATGGCCATATACAGAAAACAAAATTCACTAGCAACACAACCTATCAACAGTAGACTGGAAATGTAATTGTCCTTCAAGCTTCATTTGTTATAGTGCAGAAATTAATCTCAATGCAAAACAAGCTTAATCTGCTCTTAGTAAACTTGCAAAGTAAATCATTATTCTTTACTCATCATCATTTCTCTCCTAACTCTCTTCATACTTATATTTCTAACAACACATGAAGTCTGCAGATGCCTCACTTCTGAAATACACATATCAGTATGCAAAATTCTAATGATATCAATAAAGCTAATGAGTATCTAAAATTGCTATATAATAAGCAATATCAAAAAAGTTTTAAAGTTCTGTAAGCACCATTCCACTTCTAAATACATGAAAGGGGTTATAAAACATTGGAGACTTACAGTATACTTTCAAAATATGCTCTGGAAAGATCCAGTCTTTGTCCTACAAGAGAAAAAAAGTATGTGATACAGCACCTACTCCACATGGCTGAAAACATTAATTCAGGTAAACTTTTAAAACTACTCACTCTTGTTCTGGCTTGGCACACATCTCGGAGTAATATTTAATCTTGGGTTCTGTTCCACTAGTGCGAAGTGTAAGCACACAGCCATTAGAAAAGTAGAAAGTTATCATTTGACTAGAACTGGAGACAGGTAAAACTGCTTGTTTATCGGGTTGTGAAGAGTCATAGCCAGTCGTCAAGTCTCGTACACTGGCTATTGAGAATCTGCCATTACCAACACTGTTAGGATACTAGAAAGAAAGAATTTCTCTAGTTATATTTTTGTTTTGACCTTTAATTTCAGGGGTGCACTATCTTCCAATTTCTTAAATTAAGAGGCCTTATCACCCAATGAAGTATATTCATGTCCAACCAAACTTTATCTCTATGCTCTCTTGTGCTATACTTACAGTATTTGGTCCACTGAAATTTCTCATTCTTTCAAACATCTTAGTGATAACACTCTGATCATGGCAGATATAATATGAATTGTTGCATACATGATATCCATATCTGCAAAAAGAAATATGAACATTAATCAAATATAGGGAACAATATTAATCACATAATTTTCACTGTGCACCTAATTATGGGTTTAATCATATATTTCAATTACACATTCCTGTATAACTGGATGTCTTACATTTTTTGGTACTATCACTTATATTACATTTTTTGGTACTATCACTTATAACCTCTCTTTTCTTTCACATTTTTTTTAAATTCCTTGTTCTTCATATTTACTTCTACGGTAGTCAGCTGGTTCGAATCATACACCGCTCTTTCACAATAAAAAAATTTCCTGATCTTTCCTGACTCATGCTCAATTTCTAGTTGTGACCTCTAGCTGATTACTTCCTACCTTTCTCAGAGAAAAATTATATGCTGACATCAACAAATTTATTTTTGAACTTTTCAGCTATAATCATGTTGTTGTTCTCTCTTCTAATATCAACAGTCAAAGGCTGTTGACCTCTCCTTGTAGCTTACTTCTAGTAGAAATTCTCATACCATTAAAGGACCCATTTCTTTCTTTCTTTCATACTTTTTTCTTGATGTTTCCTATATTAACAAGGTTAAACCAGGAACAGACGAAGGAAAGGCCTATCCAGTAGTAAATTATTGCTTCCTTAGTAAGTTTACCAAGCTGGTGTGGTTTATTATAAATGGAATTTGATTTGTGATATGAAATTTTATTTATTCATCTTTACAGTGAACTTATAAACAATTTTGTTCTTCATCATTAAATTGTTTACTTGCCTGATTAATTTCCTACAGCAGTGTTCTGGTAATAGACCGAGTACTATGTCAACTCCAACATCTCTCATAAAGGAATATTTCTGGAATTTCCTCTCTACAAAATGATCATTCATAAATTGGCTTCACTTCACTTTGCCCTATTTTCAACACACTGTATTGGGTTGGGCTGAACTTCTTCAACCATGTACCTGACCAATGCTTGAGCCTGCCTAGGTATGTTTGTAGGAGGTTACAATCCTAAATACTTCAGCTGAATCATGGCTTTCCTCTGCACCCTCCTTTCTTTATTTCCAAACATAAAATATACATCAACTGCCCCCTTTATTATACGCTTCACAGAACCTCTTGTAACACTGCCCCAAACTCAATGTGGAATTACACTTCTGAGTTAAAGCTCCTAAGCAATATATTTGGCTAAGTTTACTTTCTTGTATTTCCTCTTGACATAAGATTGATCAGTGAAGCCTTTATCATCATATTCCTTGCCAAACATAAATTCACACATATGAATCAGTATGTGCATGTGGGTGGGTTGGGCCATTCCTCATCTGTTTCCTTGCACTCCCTCGCTAATGCAGGAGATGGCGATTAAGTATAATAAAAAAAAAAATAAACGAATCTTTTCCCAAAGGGGATACCACAGGTGATCTTCCACTTTCCAGTTTGTTGTGTGTGACAACAGGGAACTCAGTCTTGATAACATACCTACCCGATTGACTTTATTGAATTCAGTGACATTCTTGCAGCAAGTTTTTCTGAACATACTCTTAAATCTTTTCCATCACTAAACAGGGCCTACATCTTCCTCCCACACCTCCTTAGGTCTCTTCAATATCTTTTAAGGCGACTGTATAAAATTACTGGGGCAACATCTCTTGCTGTTATGCTTTTTGTTATGTACTACTTAAAATTAACATTATTCAACACTAGCCTCTGAAACTATAGGTTACCTCTTACTAAGAGGGTCAGACCTCTCCTCCTGTCTTCTTTTTCCTGTGTTGTTATTGAATATCTTTTGGGAAGTATCAACTATTAGTATTTCCTAGCTGAGCTTAACCCCAATAATCACACATCTTAACAGATTTCCCTAGTTCAGTATCTTTAAACTCACCATCCCTTCTGTTTCCTAAATATCTATCTGCAGTTGTTTATAACTCTTGGTCCTTGGTTAAAATGTCATCCCTTACTGTTGCAGATGCTTTGTTCCCTTGTGTCTCTGTACTCCCTCAATTTTCTGCCTTTTAAATTTGTGATTAAACTGATATGGAACACGAAGCAAACCAGGTGTAATTTGTCATACTATTAGTGCAAAGTATTTCAAAGTTATAAATGCCAAAATATACTATTAAAACTTACGTCTTGTAAAGGTCTTGCAATTTTTCTGCAAGTGTCATCTTCTGCTTAGACAAATAGGACACCATTTCTGCTAAGCGCATTGCAGCAGAAATCCCATCCTTATCTAACACCTGTAGGTTTAACACCACATTGAATGCAAATGACAAAAACCTTGAAATTTATATTGTAATGCTTCCCATAAATTCCCATGCTTGAGAAATCTAAATGAAGAATGGTTTACAGCAAATCTTTCCTGTATTCCACATCATCTTGGTAATAAATTGAGCAGATAATAATTTACATGGGGTTATATCTGGACTAATGCAGTCATCATTGGACTGGCATTACTAGTATTGTACGAGAAACACTCATATGCTTGGCATGGGCTTGCAGCTTCCCATCTTGCAGTCTTCATGGCATAGATTCAGTCTATAGTCAGAGAGTGCTACTGTATTTTGTAATGCAGCATACTATATGCTGCACATGTTTTGCCCCTTGCACCATGCCACAAAAGCATCTTTGAAGTTCTTCTAGTACGAGTGATGCTAAGAAGAATCTGATAATGTGCATCTAATAATAATAAAATATATACAGTAACACCATCAGATTTCTAATGATTAAAAACAATTCAAAATGTAAATAAGAATAAGAAGACAATCTTTTCACATTAACAGCAAAGGCTATGCTTAATGTTTCTAAATTAGAGACAACAATATGGCCAATCAAATGCTAAAGTTGACTTTCAACCTATCATAAATTACTTCTTGCGAACTGGAAACAGCTCCTCAAAGAAATCAAAATCAGTGGTGAAAAGTTAAGATTGGTGATTCATGATTTCAAAACATTTAAGCTTGCTACTGATTGGCCACCAAGTAGTACCAGCAAACAATACAGAATTCTTTTGTTGATGTGAATTTTCTTAGACTATGTATCAATAAAAGTACCCATAAGTATGTTTATGTTAGGGTTGCAGGCCAAAGTTCTTCAAAATAAATTCCCATAAGAGGAAGTAAGCTCATAACTTACTTGATCAACAATAAGTAAATAGTACTGAAGTTAATAATATTAGGAACAGGGAGTTATTCCTTAAGCATTCAAAATGAAAGGCAATATAAAAGAGGATGCAGTCCACTCTTCATTGCTCATTTTCATAAAACTGAGTCAATTGTCCACACAATCTCTTCTATTGATATATGAGTGGGCTTCCTTAATTTTCTGAGTCATCACACACCAATGTTTGTTTAGTCCTGTTTCACAAATGGTCAACAATCATTTAATGAGTCCCTAAGACATTCTGTAGGCAATGCACCCCTGAATCATGTTCTGGTAACATTCTATTTTCAAAAATTCTAAAATATATTTCAAGTGTTCCTTTTCTTATTGTTGTCAGTTATTACAAACTGCTTTTTGCAGAAAGCTGATATGGCCCAAAATACAAGTCTTTAAACAAAATATCAAAAATGCTGTAAACATTCTTGCTATAGATACTGCTCAAAATAAAAGCTGTATTGAAAAGATTACTATTCTACCAGCTGTAGCCATGTAAATTACTTTTATTATGATCACCACATTATAGTCAAGAGCTTACCAACATACATACCTCAGATCCATTCATAAATCCAATGGCTTCCTCATAGGCAAACAGCACAGTCTTACCCTCTTGCATAAGGTTGTACGATTTATTACCCATCCACTTAAAACCAGTTAGTGTTTCCTGAAAAAATATAAGCAAGACTGTTAAGCCAAGAATTTCTACAATATAAATCAAAACATACATCATCCACTCTGCTTTCCTAGATGTTTACAGGAATGGTAATTGCTTATTGTTGTCATAAAGAATGCCTACCCACCACCAGTACTGTTAAAGTTGCCACAAAGAACGATGGTTAAATCTTGAATTATATAATATGAAATATGACCTATGTTAATGAATAAAGTCCTAAATCAATGTTCATCAAAAATAAGAACTACATAGTTACACGAGTTCTGCTATGGCTTTGACAACTAATGGCAGTCCTGGAATAAGGTCATCTTCAAAATGGAATTCCTGAAACCATTTTACCAAGAACACATAAGACAAAGATGTCGAAAGACAAGTAGCATGGAAGACTGATACTTTCAGGAAGTTAGTTGATGAGAAAAAGAGAATCTGGAAAAAGCTAAACTTTCCAGGGAATAGAGATGAATAAAAAGCAAAGTTTAGAATGATATCATGACTGAAAAAGCTAGGGAATGATATTAAAGGAAATTATACAATCTCTCAAAAAGGATGAATGGTAATGTAAGAGTGAATAAAATGGTTAATAGCTGCAACACGACGGTCTGTCTGAAATGTGAGCATATTACCAAACAAATCCAAGACATTGCCTGTGAGAGAGGATGAAGTTTGTATGAAAGGAAGAACATACTTTATGGAAATCATTAAAGGTGGTGATATCGAAGACATGAGCATTAGTGCTGGAGCCTTGGAGGTAAGGAGAGCATGGAATAGGTATAAGTACCTAACTATCTACAATGAGATTTTACCCGAGATATGACTAGCAAGTAGCACTCAACACATATCTCTATTTTGCTGCTAATCTGTTTTCTTTTACTGCTACACTTCCTTTGTAACAATCAACTTTGAATAATCTGCTGATTCACTTAACTCATTCAGTGTCATGTCAAAAGCTGCATTTCTAATCTGCTTTTTCAAACTATTTTCAAGTTTTGATTTTTTTTTTTTTTTGCTGTCTCCCGCGTTTGCAAGGTAGCGCAAGGAAACAGACGAAAGAAATGGCCCAACCCACCCCCATACACATGTATATACATACGTCCACACACGCAAATATACATACCTACACAGCTTTCCATGGTTTACCCCAGACGCTTCACATGCCCTGATTCAATCCACTGACAGCACGTCAACCCCGGTATACCACATCGATCCAATTCACTCTATTCCTTGCCCTCCTTTCACCCTCCTGCATGTTCAGGCCCCGATCACACAAAATCTTTTTCACTCCATCTTTCCACCTCCAATTTGGTCTCCCACTTCTCCTCGTTCCCTCCACCTCCGACACATATATCCTCTTGGTCAATCTTTCCTCACTCATTCTCTCCATGTGCCCAAACCATTTCAAAACACCCTCTTCTGCTCTCTCAACCACGCTCTTTTGATTTCCACACATCTCTCTTACCCTTACGTTACTTACTCGATCAATCCACCTCACACCACACATTGTCCTCAAACATCTCATTTCCAGCACATCCATCCTCCTGCGCACAACTCTATCCATAGCCCACGCCTTGCAACCATACAACATTGTTGGCACCACTATTCCTTCAAACATACCCATTTTTGCTTTCCGAGATAATGTTCTCGACTTCCACACATTCTTCAAGGCTCCCAGGATTTTCGCCCCCTCCCCCACCCTATGATCCATCACCCTATGATCCACTTCGCTTCCATGGTTCCATCCGCTGCCAGATCCACTCCCAGATATCTAAAACACTTTACTTCCTCCACTTTTTCTCCATTCAAACTTACCTCCCAATTGACTTGACCCTCAACCCTACTGTACCTAATAACCTTACTCTTATTCACACTTACTCTTAACTTTCTTCTTTCACACACTTTACCAAACTCAGTCACCAGCTTCTGCAGTTTCTCACATGAATCAGCCACCAGCGCTGTATCATCAGAGAACAACAACAGACTCACTTCCCAAGCTCTCTCATCCACAACAGACTTCATACTTGCCCCTCTTTCCAAAACTCTTGCATTCACCTCCCTAACAACCCCATCCATAAACAAATTAAACAACCATGGAGACATCACACACCCCTGCCGCAAACCTACATTCACTGAGAACCAATCACTTTCCTCTCTTCCTACACGTACACATGCCTTACATCCTCGATAAAAACTTTTCACTGCTTCTAACAACTTGCCTCCCACACCATATATTCTTAATACCTTCCACAGAGCATCTCTATCAACTCTATCATATGCCTTCTCCAGATCCATAAATGCTACATACAAATATATGACATAAAAATATATGACAATAAATAGGTAAAAGTCAAATAAAGAGCCTCTTTCCTGTATGATGCATGAGTCATGAGTCTGAGCCTGTGAGATGGCATGAGGCAGCTTCCTTCATAACCAGTCTCTCAACTGGTGAACAAATGCTTACAATGCAACAATAATCAACTTTGTGAAGCTGTTTTTGGTCTTTCATCATATTTCTAATATGCTTTTCTTCACAAGTGATTGGTCTATAATAACAAATAGTAAATATCATAACTTCTCCATTACAAAGCAAGTTTCCTGAGATGCATGCTACTGCCTGTGCATACATGTTTACAATAAGGACCAATTTGTGGTGCTCTTGTGGACCTTACATTGGATATTTACATGCATCTCTTTGTAAATGGTTGCTATATCTATTTTTCTCATTCATAATTACCCCATGACCAGTTTCTAGAGAAGAATCATGGTGTTAACCAGGATCATACTACAGATTCTTGCAGCCCAAGGCTGTGCTACTTCCAACACCAAGGGTTACATCAGTGGTAGACAATGGTGGGTGAAAGAAGTTTTAGCTGTAGTATCTTATACTGAATTTAAAGTGTAAGAGTACACCTATACTACAATTTTCATCACTACTTACAACAAAGTTAAATCCTTCCTTGCTGGCAATTGCCTGTAGCATTTTTGAAGAAACTGTAGAGGCAACCATATAGCAGTCGGAAGGCGGGATGTGTGGGGTGAGTTGTCGGCTACGGAACCAAGCCCACCAACCAAGCAAGGAACCTTCTTCATTTCCTGTGAATACTTTCCACTGCCCACTGAAAAAATTTTTATGATAAAATATTTTTCTGTAACTTTTATTTCATCAATGAAAAACAATGTATGCTTCGTGAAATCTTCCAATAATCGATAATTTTCAAAAATTTTGCCCAATACATGAAAAATAATAAATCCAAATCTACGTTTCCATTTCTAGTAAAATGTTCCTTGTACTTCAAGCAGAATAGGAATTCCCTAATGTAAACCTATTGCTTAAGTATACATTGTGAAAGATAATACTTACTACCTGCTTGTAAAGATAGGGGTGTAAAACCTCAACTTAATGAGAAAGATTTCTTAAGGTAATGATTCTACTGCTAAAACCCTTAACAGAAGCACATACCATGTTTTGTAAAGCTTTGCAAGGTTCCTAAATTAGTAAAGACCCATAAGATACACGTTGATAAGGGAATACCTTAATTGCATATTTCTAAAAAACAAAGTCCATTCTAGAGTAATCAACCACACAGATACATGAGGTGAGAGCACAGAGTTGTTGAATCTGTGCAAAGTTAAGGTTGCAAGGAGGAGGATCTAGAAGGGACATCCTGTTGGATAGTGGGGACAGTGCACAGACACAGTGATCACAATAAATCGCTGACAGAAATAGGAAATGTATTTGAAATGAAAAACCATGAAACGGTGTTGGGATATTCTAGCTGAAGAATTTATCAAACACGTTAGGATGAACAGGAAAAAACTTCCAAAAGGCTTCTCTGTCAACCCATCATACACTTCCTCCAAATCCATAATTGCCAAACACATCCCTTGCTTTCTGTAAGTATTTCTCACACAAACTATTCACGCCAGAACTGACCTGGGTTGCTTCTCTGCTACAGCCAACCGATCAGCATCTGGATCATTAGCCAAGATTACTGAGGAGTTGTTTTCATCAGCAGTCTTGAAGGACAAATCTAATGCACTTCTGCCTTCCTCAGGATTTGGAAATCTGACTGTTGGAAAATCTGGGTCAGGTACCATTTGTTCCTTCACAGGAATGAAAGGCTGGAATGAATCAGAGTTTCTGGTGAATAAACCCAAATGAAAAGAAAATGTTCTCAGCATCTTAAAAATCATGCAAAAATGGATGAACTGTATATGTTTTACACATTATTAGAGTGATCATACTGAATGAAACATACTTCTGAAGTGATCTCTTTCACTGTTATATGAATAACTTCGAGCCTGTAAAGATTAAAAACAATTTTTAAACTGAAAAACTGACTTTCACAGGGTTGGAAAGGAAACCAAAGAGAGGAGTCAAAGAGTTCAGAAGCATGATGAAGTAGAGATCAGTGTCTACTATGGCTTTTATGGGAATAATTGAAAGGTAAAATAGACCCAATAGTATTTGGATCTTGAACACAAAAGAAAGGATGAGGGTGGACATGTTGGAAATGAAATGTCTGAGGAAACTTTATGGAGTGAAAATGATTGGTCATGTAAATGACATAGTAAGAAATAGGTGTAGTAGTAAGAGCTGTCTGCTTGGGAAGGCTGAGCAGGGTGCCGAAATGATTCAGAAATAAGGAAAGGATGAGTGAAGACCAACTGAATATTATGTACATGTCAGAAGTGGAGAAAGAAGGATTAGGGGAAGACCAGTGAGATGGAAGGATGAGTGAGGAAGGCACTGGAGTATCATGGCCTGGACATTCAGAAGAGAGGAGGAGCATGTATGGGACAGAATGAATTGGAACAATGTGGTATATGAAAAGATGACTATGTCAATGGTCTAATTCAGGGCATTTGTAGCAGTCAGGATAAACCATGGAATGATCTGTGAGGGTTGGCTGTGAATAGTAGGCTCTAGTTTTATTTTCAATACATTACATGATATCTAAATAGTGGATATATGCAAATGAGACAGTTGTCCATTTGTTTCTGACACTACCTTATTCAGATGGAAGAAGCAATTAGGTATAAAAAGAAAAAAGCAAACTTTCACTAAAATGACTATTTTCTACCTCTGTAAGAAAGTTAGCAACAGGATGATTGCCACTTTCCAATATATCTAAACCTGTTACAAACTAAAACGGGTTGATATTCTTACCTTCAGATTGCTTCCTAACAACCTTTTCTAATGACATGCCAAACAGATAAACAGTAATCTTTTCAACTTTCACAAGGAAACTGTTAAAACAGAAGTAAAATAGGACAACAGTGTTCACAGGCAAACAGGGTCAGTGTATATTTTTTGTGCTCTAGTGTGCACCTATATACCAATTTCTTTATTTTATACTTTATTCTTTTCTGATTTTTTCCACATTTTTGGACTTGTCACCTTTCCTTACAGATGACTTTACATGATGATGGACGTTTGTCTTTCTATTTACCTGATATTCCACTTGGGATGCTTTTTTTTTTTTTTTTGGCCCTCTCTTCTTTAAATTTAGCCAGCTCTTTTTGTGCTACTTGACATTCTTTGTGACCAGCATCTACCACCAACTTTGCCTATGATGCAAGTTGCATATACAAGTTTCCTATGCCATCAGCTAACATACGCCCTTCTTCTACCAGCTCCATACATATCAGTAGTTTATCTCTCTTTTTGCCTTCTCTGTCACCTACAGCCTCTTCTTGATCTATTCAAGGTTCCTTGTCCTTTCTTAATTTCTTTCTTTTGTCAACATCTCTTCCTTCTGTGTGTATTTCTCATGACCAAATTTTCTGATTTCTGCATCAATTCTTGCTAAATATGCCCAATGTGTTGAAGCAAATGATGCCATAATGTGTGCTGGAAATCTGTGTTTGAGTCAAATCATTTTAAGTCAGTAAAATAGCACTTCAGTATACAATCTTAGATCTTGCAGCAAACAGGAAGAAAATAATCTTTTGATACCAACAACAACCCCTCTGCTGTTTCCCATCTCTGCAAGGAAGAGCCAGGAACAGTCGACTGAGCCTTTGAAAAAAAAAGTATACATTAATTCACACATCATTTATTCCTCTGAAGAAGTTTACCTTAAAGTTGCAATATCTGAATGCCTCTACCATGTAATCATGAGACACTCCATGCATAGCAGTGACTGTGAAGGTATGTGGTGATGCCTGATTCATTTCTTTGTCCAGCATGGAGGCCTCCAACTTATTGAAGTATTTTTCAGACATATCCACCAGGGGATCACTCAGCCTGGAATCTGCCAAAGCCTTCTCTGTAGCCCAAGCGTTTTCCCAGGGTTCACAATTATCTTCAATACTCTTTTGAATACCTTTGTCATGTGGTGGTATAATCTGGAATTTATGAAAAGGAAAATGTTTGTACAATAAAGGTCAGTGAGTTATAAGCAAGGTGTTTCATCAAACATGATGAAAATCCAAAGTCATTTAATTGAAGCAGTGGCCATAAATTTAATGCAAGTGCACTCTTACAAATCTCAGACCAAATTGGAGATGGAAGGATGGAGTGAAAAAGATTTTGAGCGATCAGGGCCTGAACATACAGAAGGGCAAAAGGCATGCAATGAATAGAGTGAATTGGAACAATGTGGTATATCAGGGTCAATGTGCTGTCAGTGGATTGAACCAGGGAATGTGAAGTGCCTGGGGTAAACCATGGAAAGTTTTGTGGGGCCTGGATGTAGAAAGGGAGCTGTGGTTTTGGTGCATTACACATGACGGCTAGATACTGAGTGTGAACGAATGTGGCCTTTTTTGTCTTTTCCTGGCGCTGCCTCACTGGAAGGGGGAGGGGGGAATGTTATTTTGTGTGTGGCAGGGTGGCGATGGGAATGGATGAAGGCAATAAGTATGGATGTGTACATGTGTATATAAGTATGTGTGTATGTATATGTATATTATTGTTACTATATCAAAATAAAAAAAAAAACAGAAAAAACATTCTTTGCATACAATTAAACCCACTCCATTTATAACATTTCCCCTTTATTTTACCTGAGCTCCATTGGCCCAATATACTTTATAGCCATTATCTTCTTTAGGGTTATGTGAAGCTGTGACCATCACACCAGCGGCTGCTCCAAGCTGTATCACAGTAAATGGCACGAAAGGAGTGGGCACAATCTTTCCAAAAAGGTACACAGGAATTCCAGCATTCAAGAAAGCAGCAGCAGCCAATTTAGCAAACCTGTAAGAAGAGTGATTAAAATGATATCACATGCATAAAACCTTCACCCCATATATGCAAAGGTGCTAGGCAGGCTCCAACCAGGGAGATATTAAAGCTTGGGTGTCAAGTTTGAATATGTGGTAAAATAGGACATCAAAAAAGTAGAGGCGAGAAAGAAATAATGAGATATAACTGCAGAATCAACAAAAACCTCAATGATTTCTATGGTAAAATTTGGAGAAATATGCCAAGACACTGTTACATGAAGGGGGTAACTAATCCCCTGTATAGCAAGGTCCATCTGACTTGTTTATTTATCTATCCACTCATAATTACCCAGGAATGATTTATAAAACCTCCTGCTACACAAGGATACACTAATTCCAGTTACAGGGAAATGCAGACTCTTTTCGTGTGAGAAGTTCTTTTACAAGTCTGTATTACCAAAGATACAGCACTGCCAAAGATGGCTTTTCACTCACAGCGTAACCTCAAGCAGGAAGTCTGGTAATAAGATCATATACTTGTAATCACACAAATGGGTGGAGATTTCAGTACATCTTTAACATGGAATGTAGAAACAATAAAATCTTACTGTAAAGAAATATGTGAAACATTTCTCTATGTTGAAGGCTCCAGTCACGGACAAAAGTCCACATCAAGGCCAGGCCTCAATTGACATAGAGAGAGAATTATGAAATGGAAAATGAAAAGACAAGGGAAAGTATTTACAAATTTTGGAGGAAATAAAAGACCTGTTTTTTGAAATGTGCCAGGTCATAGTTACTGGTAAGAACATGAGAAGGTACAGTGTTCCAACACTTCAACGTGTAGGGAAAGATGCAAGCATCAAAATGGCCCACCCTTGAGTTGCCAATGGCCACACAACAGTCATTTGAAGCAGCAGCTTGCCAAGTATTGCCTGGTCTAGCCAGTGGTGGGGGCACACAAGCAGCCAGCTCTCAGGAGCAAAAACCAGACTAATGCCTATAGAAGAGAGAAAGTGAACAAACTTACACAAAGAAGCAAAATAAATCATCAATAAACAAAAAATATTTATAAATCAAAAATTGCATAAGAAACTCACCGATGGCTGTTGTGTCGGCTGTCATAACCAATGACAATACCCTTTGTTTTCGCTTCTGAGTTAACTGTTGTCAAGTACTTGCCAAGCCCCTGAAATAATCAAATACTCAGAATCACTAATGAAGATGCTAAACAACCTGGATATGAAGATAATTCCCTCACACAACAGAATCAGTAAATCAGAGTAAATCAAATCTAATAAGCTTAAGAGGAGTATTTGTCCTAACTCTACCGTATGGATGTGTAATCAAAGTTTATACATAGGTATGGACAAGTAAAAAATTAGAGCAGCAGATCTGGAAAACATGCATGGTACAGCAGAAATAAGATAAACTGAAGGATGATGATGAGAAAGATATATGTAAAAAAAAAATAGAAAGGCACATTGATGAGTCTTTTTAGGATTCTTTTTCATGCAGTATGCGAAGCATATAACAGGTTAGTCAGCAAGATATATAAAATTGCAACTTTAAGTATAGGGAATGGAGAGGATGGAAAGATGTACTGGGAGAAGTGATTAGGGCTACAGATAATTCAGACAAGGGTGCCAGAGCAATTATCTGAGAGCAAATGCAATGGAGTTCATCAGTTACAGACACTCTTACGCCATGGTGACCCCTTGAGGAAGTTCCCAAAAGGAACAGGCATGAGAGATAGAGATAGATAGATAGAAATACAATGGAAGTGTTGTATATATAAATGTGACTGCAGATGTTCTCACTTGATTAATCAATTCCGTTGGCAAACTGAAAAACTACAAGCCCTTTTTTAAGAGTGGAAGTTCTTTTTTCACTTTAACACAGTGGCATGGGTCCATGAACTGTCACCCGACTACCAGCATATACAAGAAACATCATTAGAAATACCTGGAACTTCAATGTCAGACCACATAAGACAGTAGGTATAGACTAGGATTATCAAATCATATGACTAACGTGGTCCTTATATAGGAAGTTTAAGGCCACAGTCCATAATGTGAGGGCTCATAACAGGCCTACATAGCAATAGAGACTAGGGGGCCAACAAGGGGAAAATTATAGCCCAGTGTAGCATCATGTAATATGCATGTATGACACAGATGCTCTGCCAAACTTAACCAATATTCTATCGCATATGTATACATTTATATGTACAAAGTGAAACTAGAACAACCACATTTTCTACAATACATACAAGTATGGTACACACTAAGAATAATACCCTGAAGTAAGATAAGGCCATAATGAACCCTTGAATGCAGCCTTGAGCCCAACAGACCCAGCATGATTTTCTACTGCTTCAGTTTCGTTATGCTTTTGCTATTCTTGCACAATCTATCTATCAATAACTTCAGAGATCAGTTCATGAAATTCAAGTTACTATGGAAAAATATGTCATTTCAATTACTATCCTTACTTTCCAATGCCCAAATCCAGCAAACCCTCCCCTCTTTACAGTGTTTCTTCCAAACGTATTGATTTTTTCTGCAATGTTTCACGACAGTTCACCATAATGCCCACTAACTATTGTAAAAGCCAGTGCAAAAACCTAATACATGTAATTTTGTGGCATTCTAAATTACTCGATGTCATCACAATTAGCACCATTAGGAGGCTCATGGAACCCCATAAATTTCAGCTATTCCATGTCTCTGTTTCCTTTTTCTCTCAGAGTTCATTTTATCCTTTATAATGTCCCTTCTATAATCTTCCTTGATGTAATCTTGATAAACATAAATACCAGTGACTAATGAACAAACAACAGTTTACTGGCAAATACATAATATCAGCTATGAAGGCCTACCATATCTAAACACCAGCATAAACGTTTTTTCAGAGCTGCATCTCAGGGTTAAGTTAAATCAAAGACATAACACAACACTCAGAATACTAAAAATTTAATCAGTTTCAGTAGTAAACAAATGTGAAAAACAGAGATCCATGAATATGAAATATAATTTGCTTGAGAAAATATTTAGTATTAAATGGAAAAAATCAAGTTTTCAGGGAGATAATCATAAAGAATACTTTTCAACTTTAGAAATGAACTTCAAACTAAATTATATGCTACCCATTAATGTATACCTTCAAGCTCTAGATCCAGATGGTGTTTGTCTGCAGACTATGAGAATTTCAAGTACAGTATACTAAACTTTTATCACACCTTCAGATATTACTTACCTGTGATGTCTGTATAATAACAAGGTCATTCATTTGTGCATAGCCAGGGCCCATGCAGCCCCTAAGTCCAGCAGTGCCAAAGACAAGGCGTTTCAGTAGCAGCTTTTCAAGCAATGCCACATCCTTACATGTCAAAAGCTTCACGATTTCTTCAAGAGTTTTTTCATTCTATGAGAAAAATGAAAGAGACAGATTAAGAACGACTTTCAGGCACTGTTAGAAATCAATGACAGAGAAAAAAGTATTAAACATTTTACCAACAACCTCATTTGTTCTGTAAAACCTGCTTATGAGTATCTATAGCAGGATACTTTTAACTTATCTAACTACTATTCAGCAAATCTAGTCCAGCATTTCAAACTTCACTAGCTCCTGAAATGTTGCTTATCCTTACAAAATTTGCCACTCTGGTCCAAGTACTGGCCAGGCTACAGTCCATTACTTTCTCAACTTAACTCACTTTCTTCCTTTCCTAACCAAGGCTACCCTTCTATGGGATTCCCACATCACTCATGAAGCTGGCCTTGTCCATCAGAAAGGACCAGTTAATGAAGTTTCTGTCGGGGAATGAGGGACAACTGAGGAGTAAGTATTCAATTTCTTCAGAGGGGAAGTTGCTTCATGGATATGAGAGGTCTGTATAAGGTCAAATTGGTGTTTATAATGCTGATGAAATACAGAGTGTCTAGAATACAAATGAGAAAGTGTAACTCATACATGCCTTGGGAATGCATTTTCATAAGAGTGTGCACCAGGTGGAGTAGACCGAATTGTGGGGTGGCTCATTAGCAACAGTCAAATCATTACAGTACGTAAATGATCTGTTGATGAGGTTTGTTGGGAACAGAAAAATCTGCAATGTATAGATTACTGAACAAGCAGCAGGAGTAAGCTTTTGTTTCTGCTTAAGCACTGGTGTGTGTCGTTATGGGGTGTTTTGGGTGTTAAGGATCTAGCATTGTTGTAAAGAACTGATCACATGAAGCAAATGACACTACAAGAATTGTTTATGAAGGAATCAAAGTATTGTACTGTAAAAAACATAAGTCGGTTCCTGGTTTTGTCCAGTGATCATTTACAAGTGATGAAATAGCAAAAGGCTTGCCTCTACATCTTGGCAGTTGGCAAGCCCGATGACAATGAAATTTCAAGTTTTTGTTTGTTCGGATCAAGGTCTGAAAAACCTTCTAGTTGATGCCATACATTTGTTCTATATTTGGTCATATCAAAATAATCTGTAACGCCATTACTTTTTTTAAAATTCTCATTCTTTTTTAAATCTTCGGTTGGAGGAAATACAAAATTAGACAAAGCTTAGGAGTGAAAGGGTTAAGTTCAAGAACAGAGAGATGTTTATGAAAATTTTTCAAGATAGGCTTAAACCGATTAAATTATGCAATATCAGTTTGGTTTCCTTAGCACTCTCAGGTTCTCTTAACTAACGAGCACTCCCAGGTTCTTCAAACCAACCAGCATTCACAGGTTTTCTCTACTAGCCCAATCTCCAAGATTCTACTAAACAGCCAACACTCTTTACTTCTAACCCAGAACTCCCAGGTTCTCTTAATCTGCATTCCCAGATTCTCCCAACTGGCCTGCTCTACCATATTCGACTACCCAGCATACACTCCCTAGTAAGTCTCAACCTAGCTCTGCCCGATTCTCTTACCCACCCAGCACTACCAGATCCTCCTAACCAGCCATGATTTCCTGGTTTTTCTAACCTGCCAGCACTTCCACGTTCTGACAACCATGTTCAAAACTGCCAGAACTACCAGGTTCTACTAACCAGTTTGAATTCTTAGGTTCTGCCAACCAAGAAGCAATCCCAGGTTCGACTAACAAGCCAGCATTCCAATGTTTACCTTACCTTCCAACACTCCCAACTTCAGACTCCTATCCAGCCAAAAGCATAATCCTATGTAGTGCACAGAAGGACACATCTGGCCTCTTGTAATTCCAGTTAAACCTAAATCCCAGTGCCAGACAATGTTTCTCCAAACACAAAAGTTCCCGCCCATGGTTTTAACCACATATTGAACACAATAATGAACCTTGGATATTACGATCTGGATTTTGATCGGACTTTTAAATCCTCACAGCAACGTGCGCAAATGTCGTACGTGCTCAGGACGTTAAGCTTTTGCATAAAATCAGCAAACACCAAGCCACCATCACGTCTGAGGTGAGAGTAACAAGAGGTGGCTACCAAAGCCGTGTTCGTCCTATCTTGTGCATGATATATCTTGGGCTCGCCTTCACACTGTCATGTGACCTCCATCCCATGTGGTGAGCGCTACCACATGCCTGTCAACCACGAGAGCACCATGCGATACCACAACCACACTTCCGCTGCAACTATGTCGTTGGTGGCCACATTCACACCATCGCTGAACAGTACCATTAGTTACAATCACCAAACCGTGTCTGACTTTACCACACTACGTTACCACTTCAACACGCCGGCGTTACCAAACCTGTTACCACCGCCGAAAGTACATGCAAGGCATTATCACCACCGTAAAGTGCCATGCGTATCACCCATGTATATCACCATTAGGAATCACCATTAGGAATCACGAATAATGGTGATACTATATAATTTGCTGGTGCCACATTCTCGGAGTATGCTCATTTGTTGAATTTTTTGCAGGCATTTTCTCACTTCAATATTAATTCCTTAGATGTAACCGACAGCACGATCCTTGAGTATGACAAGCAGTGGGTAGGAGCGTGTGAATGCCAAAAATATCGTAGTTCCCATTCTGACAACACTACAATACAAACTATAGATGACTACCTTGCCTCCTGTTAGCAGCAGCCTAAACCTTTCATATTCAATACACCGAGAGAGTGTCTTGTTCCGTCCGTGGTGGGTCAGTCTACTGGCAGTAGTGGTACAACAAACCATAATGGGCCAATATACAGGTGTACGTGGTGTCTGTTTACAAGTATTAGTGGTAGTCTACCGTGGTATGTCAGTATACAGGGGGTAGTGGTATTATGTATCATAGTATGATTACTAATTATATTTGTATGGTATGGGAAGAGAGGTTTACAACTGTATATATGGACCACGTCTTTGCTTATATGTTTGCATGCAGACACACACAACATACACACCATAACATACCAGGTGTGTCTATATCAGCAGTGGTATCGTGTACTGTGGTGGGTCAGTATGCTGGTAATGGTACCAAGTACCGTGGTGGATCAGTGTAGGTGGTCGTGGTACAACGTAATGTGGTTAGTCAGTATGCAAGTAGTAATTGTACAGCTGATCTGGTCCGCAACATATGATACTGCAGGAGCGACCACACACACACACACACAACGGCCCGAGTTGTCACCCTTTAACCTAATATTTCAATCAACACTGCCCTTAGGTCGTAGTATCAGTGTTATACAGATGATGTGAGCGGCATCGGGTGTGAGATGCTGTAAGACCATCCTGATATACAGCCGTGCCTTACTCAGACCTGAGGCAGCTCCACATCAACGGTACAAGCTGGTCATGTGATCCCCCCCAACTCGCTCCCCGTAAGGTCCTGTATGAATGCAATCCTATGCCAGTAAATACAAAAAGGATTCTGAGCGCGAGTGCCACCAGGCCAGACCCCGAGGGTTCAGTATTAAGTCTGGAGCGATACACAACATCAAAAGGTTTACAACGTCAAGTTTTGGCTGCCGATCACGGTGACTTTAAAAACATTCCACGCTGGTTATGCATTTTGCTAAAATGTTTCTGCATCCTATGTGCCATGCATATATAGAGATTGTGAGGCTGATTCTAGCTCCTTAGTTTGAAAAGAGAAACCAAGAAGACTGTTACTCTAGTGACAACCACCAATTGTATCGGTCAACTCAAAAACAAGAAAGGAAACTTTATCCAAACTTTACAGACTGGGAACTGACAATATACCATATGACAAGCAGAAGCAACTGATGTCATGAAAACTAAAATGTAGTTAATCTTGGTAACAATATACATAAATCAAAATGGATGGATACTTTTCATTTCAGCAGTTCAAAACTCTGGCTCTGTTGGCAGAGTTATTTGTTAGGACCAAAGACTTCCTCAGAGACTGTGTGTATCTCAGTAACGAAACTCAAGTATAATGGTGCTTCAGTGTGAATATTATTGTTTGGACAAAAATTAAGGAAAAATGTTTACCTGTTATGTTAATGTACTATCATTTTTGTCGCTAAACCATCAAACTACCAGAATATAATAGGGGCCGGAGAGGTTGATACATACCCGAATCATGAGGATGTTATTAGTGATGTTGCCACTACTGCAAGGATGTGATGTCATCCGTGATGTCATTCGTAGTGATGGCGCCCCTGATAGGGTGAGGACATCCGTGTTGATATCCTTGTTACGGAGTGATGTCATCCATAATGTTGGTATCCCTGATTGTGATGTCACTCGTGGCATTGGTACTACTACAGGGCGTGGTTATCCCCGGTGTTTACACCCTGATATGAAGTCAATTCGTACTGATGGCACCACTGGCAAGATGTGACGTCATCAGTGGCGTTGGCAACCCTGATAGTGTGTCGTCACCTGTGGTAGAGCATACACAACGGCGATGTCATTTCTAGTGACTTCACACCTGATAAGGTGTGATGTTACCTGTGGTGTTGGCACCACTATAGGACATGATGTCATTCTTAAAGTTGGCACCCTACAAGACGTTGGTCATCCGTGGCAGTGGCACCACAGATAGGGTATGATGTCATCCGTGCTGATGGCAGCCCTGACATGGTGTGATGTCATTCGTGGTGTTGACACCCCTGACAGCGTGTGGTTACATCCGTGGTGTTGGTTTATCTGACAGGGCACGATAACATCCACGGCGTTGGCATTCCTGATAGGGTAAGTGACCATCTGTACAGTTGGCATCCCAGATAGATGTCATGCGTGGTGTTGGCACCAATGACAGTAATGTCATCCACTGTGCTGGCAACACTGATAGAGAGCAATGTCTTGTGGCGTTCTCACCCCAACAGGATGTTAAGTTATGTGTGGCGTTAGCAGCCCTGATAAAGTGTAATTTCATCCGTGGTGTTGGCACCACTGATTGTGTAAAATCATGCGTGCGTGGTGTTGGTGCCCATGAGAGAGAGTTCGATGTCATGCGTGTTGGCAGTACTGACCATGTGTAGTCGGCACCTCTAACAGGGTAATATGCATAGTGTTAGTATCCCTGGTGCGATGTGATAAAATCCTTAGTGTTGGCAACACTGAAAGGGTGACATGCGTAGTGTTGGCATGTGATAGGCTGTGATGTCACGCATGGTGCTGGCACTACAGATTGGGTGTAATGTCATCCGCTGCGACGGCACTACAACCCTGATACGGTGTGAAGTCATGTGTCTGATACGGTGTGAAGTCATGTGTGGCGTTGGTATCCATTGTAGACTGTGATGTCATCCGTAGTATTTTCACGTGTCAGGGTAATATTCGTGGTATAATGTTAACTCCCCTAATGAGACAGCCTTAACACCTGAAGCGTGGCTTGCGATATGAATCGTGATATGGTGGAGGTGATGGGAGATAATGTGTCGCGTATGAGGGGGGGGGGGGGGAATGTCATGGGTATGATGGGGGATGGGGCGTATATGTTAAAAGAGGTCATCATCTACAGCGATGAAGGCCGATATAGAGGTTACACCAGTCATGATACTCAAAAGCGCGTTATGCAAAGGAAGTGGTGGAAGGTTGTCACACGGGTGAGGCGGGGTAAACACCCTGGCCAGTAGAGTACTGGGACAACGTACTCGACAGGTTGTCCCGAGCAATGAATGGGGCTGGCGTTACGCGTGCTGTACCAGCCTGCAGGGTTCGTTCCGGTCCATGAATGGCCGCACATAGCTGAGGGGAGGTTTTTAATCTCAATGGTGAATGGCGAGTCATGATTAGATGGCTGCCTGAGATTAGTTGCTATCCAACCAAGTCAACACCATGGTTATAATCGGCATCTCGATTCGAGATTGTTTGTACTTGTTAAGTCACATGTCCCAGTAGACATCACATTAAACACTGGAGCATGAAGGTACAACTGAGTATATAAGCATGAAGGCATTAACAGCACAACCAAGGGCCATAACATCCTGTTCAAGGACGTTTCTGAGCTGAGACTAAATCCATTACCACGCAGGCACTGTCCCATGACTGGCTGGGTCGCAGGAGACTTTAGCTGCGGATCCTGCTTTTTATGCCAGTGCGTTGTAAGAGGTTCCTGATGTGCATTCTCTCTCTATCTCTCTCTCTCTCTCTCTCCCCCTCTCCCTTTCAGACAGCGCCTCCTCTATCATTCATTATCTCAATGTTGCCACATACTTTACTGGCATAATAAACAATGTGAAAATAGATTTTTGTTTTCTATAAAAAGTGCTAGGCCAACCAACCAACTAACCCAAGCCCTACTTTAATCATAGACCCACTGTAATTTCACGAGGGTGAGTTGTAAAAAATTAGTCAGGTCGCTAGAAAACCCTCACACTTAAACCAGCCCAGAGCCAACATTCCTACACTAACCCACAGCCCCTCATCACAAACCTACGCTCCCCTACACCTACCAGCCATTGACAATAAGTGATTTCCTGCTCTACATAACCTTTCAACAGAAGTTTGGAAGAACGTTTGACATATGATACGGATTTTGATTGTTGGTAACCGTTCAATCCAATTATATGCGCACACATGCAATGGCTCAAAGTGGCGCAGTTGTGAGCGCTGACACAGCCAAGCGCCTAACTTGCAATAAATGAAGCAATTCCTGAGTATGCACGCCATAAGAACTGATTCGACAGACTAGTGACACCAACCCCAAGTACCAGCAATTGAGTAATCCGTTGAATAATATAATGGCAATGAAATAGAACGACCTACAGCAATGATGTCACACGAGTAAATATGGTTTGGTACCACAAAATATAAGCGCTATGTTGTCTAGAACTGACCTCTCGGCCAACCTGCCAGACGCCTCCAGCTCTACCAATTCTCACAAGTGATCATTATTCTGAGCTCTGTTACATAACATTTACTATTTGCATACAACTCATGAAGAGTTGAACAAACTTTTCATTTTTTTTCGCACAGGAATGAGGTAACTGGCTATCTTTTCTATCCGCGATTTTACGTTCTCAAACCCACGTTAAGTCTACGTCTCGAACATTTTGATGCATTTGCATACATTAGGGTATCGACAATGAAAAAGTACCAACAAAATGAACCTTCAATGTCAGGATTTACGAAGTTTTCTTTGTCCCATTAATACCTAGCTACCAGACTATACTTAACAAGAAAAGGGATTTTAAAGTGTATCCTTGTATTAACCAAACCATACAAGACCACAGACAAACAAAAAGCGTGTAGAACGACCGAGTTTTCCTACAAAAAGTAACTACCAGAACTCCCAACCCATCGCATGGGTGCACAACAAAACTAGGAACGGCCACTTATTAAATCACATTATACATAACAAGAATATTAAGCAAATATCATTTTGTATATAAAACTTATACATACATTGTGTGGCATGGAATCATATCAGACCTCTCCGATTTTCTAACATTCACGAACAACACACAGTGTTAGAGGATGATTGTGATTCTGCCGGCGAACTTCAATATCTTGTCTAAAATCATATCAACTAAAGGACATCACGGTTATTATGGGGTACCCCTCGCGTGATCAATAATTATAATCGTTAGATGGATCGGCTAGAATGCATTTTCTTTACACTTGCGTGTAAAATAAATTAACAATGAATTGTCAGAAGCACGCATAAACAGTCAACCTAATCTTTATAGTTAAAAACTTTTACCTCATTCATCAGTCATGCCATGCAAAATGAGATAATATATCTCTCACAATCTGCGTCGTTTCCAAATAGGCATACACCAACAATGTTGAAGGAAGCTTTATGCAGATATTCAACTCGAATTATTTATAGTAAAAAAATCTTTCTTAAGAGACATTAAAGGCTCAGGACAATGAGATAATATATCTCTCACAATCTGCGTCGTTTCCAAATAGGCATACACTAACAATGTTGAAGGAAGCTTTATGCAGATATTCAACTCGAATTATTTATAGTAAAAAAAAATCTTTCTTAAGAGACCTTAAAGGCTCAGGACAATGAGAAGGCAGTTTGGCTGGAAGGTGGTTACCAATTTGTTGATCCCGACTCTCCGTTCTACACAGGAACAGTGTTACAACAGTTCTTCCTGACACGCAAGTGTTTGTAGATCCCATCTTTTTGCGCAATTTGTCAGTGTTTGTGTTCATTGGTGATGGTGTACGCGTGACGTCACTAACAATGTAATATATGATTCCCACCCTCACTTCAGGCTGCAAAATACCTTGCCTTAAAAGGTACAATTCGTAAATACCACGCATTCTGGGGTCAACAGCAATCAACAATCTGATAGCATCATCCAACATAGTCTTGAACCATTAAAGCCTTCTATCAAAAACCATAGCAAGAAAAAGCGTGACTTAACGGTTTAAAAATATGCATGACCAGAATTTCATTCTAACCACTGTAACAATGATTCCATAACATAAATTAAAACCAAGCACAAAAACAATGCATATCTGCAAAGGCGCAATTTCTTAAGTATATCGCAACCGCTATTACGGACGATTGTACGAAAGCTAATAAAATATGGAAGGAAAAATAAGATAGGGAGGGTTGAGTAAAAAACAAACTTTACCGTGATTAATACCATTCATTAGTAACACACCAAATACTGACACTGTGGAATATATAAACGTTGCTACACAAATAAAATCAATGAAATAACGTAAGACGCACATTTTTCTATCACGACACGCACTACGATAAGATCAAGAAATTTTATCAGTTTTCTAGTTAAAAACATAAAATTCGATTCCTGTATATTATGTTAGAGGAATTTCAGTGCCAGATAAGGAAACAGGATAGTCATTTCAGTTGAAAATGGAAGAAAATTTGTCAAATTCCACGAAGCTGTTTTTAGATATTAATCCATGAAAGCCATAAAATATCCTGAATGCCGGTTTAAAATTAATTCCACAAATGCTCTCTGACGGCAGAATAATGATTTGTGATTTTTAATTTTACCGCAAATCTACGGATCTTAGCTAGGCTGTATTAATCTGGATTGATCCGCTGTCACTGAATCATTTACACCATATACGTAACGCAAAGCTGTTCAGATGGATTAATCTAACAACAATATCAAATCCATTCTATGTTCGATCAGTGTAATGCAAATCATGTTAAAATTCCAGACAGTTCCGGGCGTGTAGAAGGCTATGAGATGACTAAATTACTGTATACAAGAGTACGTAAAAGGGTAAGAAAACAGTACCACACCATATAGTATAGAAACTGTATTCTGCCACCTTTAACTTACTTTGTTCCTGAGAATCAAATCATACTGTCATATTGACGGACGGCGTGCTGTTAATGGGGTGAACCAGGGAATATGAAGGGGTCAAGGGTAACCACGAAGAGGTCTGTGATGCCTGGTTAAGGGGTCTGTGGTTCCGGTGCCATACACAAGGGACAAAGTAGTGTGGATGTTAATATGAGGCCATTTCTTGTCTGTTCCTTGCGGTAACATGCTAACATGCAATATGGCGTATACAAAAAAGTTAATAAATATTCTCAATATTATCCGAATACTTAATCATGGATTACAATGATGGCAAAACGTTGCAAATGTCCAATTTGCTTCGATAGCCACTTACATGTTGGTGTCCTATCAGCGTCTGAGGTTGCCATGGTGATTAAGTAATAGTAAATGGGGTTATATCTTCCAAGTTTATTCCACCATTGTTTCCATATTGGTGCATGAACATTGAACAATGCAGTTATAACATCTGTCATTGATAGTCTGAGTGAACATATACCCAACGTTCTAGTGTTGTAATGATTCCATTTATCTTGATCACTTCCTTCAAGATCCAAAAGCCGGTATAAAAACCAAGGTTTATCAACTGTAGGTAGATGAACGGGTTATATCAACTGTGACAACGCTCAAACTGTTTTCCGTCAAGCATCAATAACGCTCCCTAAACTTTGTGCAATTTCACCATATATCTTTTCAAGACATTTCTTCATCAAGGACCTGAGCCTTCAAGTGATACCTCCTGCTTGATGCATGCTACCTCGAAACAAGATAAAATCAGTTAACTACACTTTAATGTCAGTATGCTTACCTTATCCCATTTAAGCCACTCCTCCACTTTCGTATCAAGTGTAAGGTTACCCGTATCAACTGTAACGTTGGCCATGTCTGCTGAAACCAAGAGGTGACGGGATATTGACGTGTTACACACAATAGCACCAAGTCGTGTTCTTGGCTGTACGCAATCGGCGCACTGCATGAGCAGACTGCAGACGACAAGGTATAATTCCTAATTGTCAACTGAGTTCCAGTAATATTTCTATGAAGTCGTTCTTTCTTATCATTATTCTTACAGCATCATATAGGATGAGAACACAAAGAGTTAGTATTATAAATATATACCAGCTGAGTTTGAACATTTTTATACGGACATGATCTGCGTTCTTTATTTCCTAGAAAAAAAAATTACTTGTATGACGAGTAGAGGAAAAACTTTTAAAACGTCCTTCAAGGTCACGTCACGGAAAGGGTCAACAGAATCTAGATTAAGCTTGGTATACCAAAAATACAACTCTATTACCAGATGTATGCAAATATCCAAACAGTCATGCGACCGAAAGAACTGCTGAGACTATTACACAAAGAAAAAAGAGCATCAATAATAATGATTAACTAATATTTACCGTTGAGATTTCAAAATCCTTCATCAGACATCTTCATAAGTCAAACTCAAGCTTTTCTGAACATGGCATGAAATACATGATCATAGAATAATCATGCTCATTGTTCACTGTTTACACGACGTGCTTAGAGAGATTGGAGAAAAAATTGTAAGTTTGTTTTTTAAGAAATTATTGCTAAAGTGAGGGTAAATAGGCAAGCGTGATGGCTTTGCCTTATAGAGACTGGATTCCTCTCGTTTTATCGGCGGATGTATGACTTGTCAGGGAAGACACCCATAATATTGATGTGACTAAAGCGTGTCATGATGTTTAAAGCATCGCAGATGATTGTCTGTGAGGTAGTAAGGAAATACCACATCCCCTTTACAGATGAGTGTGATTGATTAATGCTTACAAAAAACACATATACAAGATTATCGTCAAAGAAACATGTTTTAGGCTTGTAACGCACCTAAGATCGATATTTGGCTGTTACCGGCTTTAGCTAAACCGGTGCCTCCGACCCCTTTTATGTATATATATATATATATATATATATATATATATATATATATATATATATATATATATATATATATATATATGATGGTTAGAGGAGAGGAGGAAGAGGTAAAATATGGGAGGGATAACCCTTATTCATCTTGCGTCCCGTTATTCTCGCCTAGATGGGACAGGTCGCGCCCGATAACTCTTCAAACTTTTAACGGCACCGATTAGCAAGCTCGGTACCACTCATATACGTTCAAAATTAGGTGGAATTGACGTCCTACAAGATGTCAAGTAAATTCAATGTGATCTTTCCTATACATAACAAAAAAAACAACTAAAGAAAAGTATGTCTATAGGTAAGAGTAGCCAGACGCAACAAAGTAACCAGTTTATAGCAGCCAAACTACCGAACCGAATTAGTCATACAATGGCTGACGTCCTCTGAGATGCGATAGAATACCAATTTATCCTGGAGCAGGCCCCCGGCCCCTTTAATGTTTTGTGCTCTAACTTTCCGTTTATTGATGGTAATAACAAAGAAATATATCCTGAAAATTAATGAAAGCTGTTGATGCAGAAACACACCCGTTGATTTTGCCTCCAGCCTTCTCTTGAGGACCAATTTTTACCACTGCAGCTAGTATTAGAATTATAAAAGGAACGAGAATATCCCCATAAAGAAAAAAAAAAACATTAGATCATCAAGGCCTATATAACAAAAGAGTCTCATGGTAGGGGTATCCTAGGACCTAACATGCTTGTAGGCCTTAAAGCACGTATTGTGATGAATGATAATAATAGTAAATAGTTTCCTCTAGCCAATTGCCTTCCCTTCCTTAAAAAGTCAGTATCAGAAACGAACGAGTAACAGCTTCATTTGCAAATACAGATTCTCCGGCTTATCATGTATGTGAAACCGAAACCTAAGCCTACCTATCACATAGAAAGCCTTGTCACGAAGTGTCACCCGTGTACATTAGAGTAACACTAAAGTTTTATATAATTCAAAACTCAAAGCTAAAAGATGTAGTACGAACGTGAGAAAAGCTTCTTTTCCTATAGGCGTGTTGAGCTCCGGAATAATTTACCGCCAAACGAAGTGAATGCTAAAACTATAAATACCTTCAAAAGTCGTTTAGACAAATATCTTATAAATTCAGGTATACTTTGAGAAAAACGCAAGAAATAAACGTATAAACGACAGCGGTAACGGAAACACTTGAAGGATAATGTGCAGCAGCAGGGGTTGGTGATAGCTAAAAAAAAGTACTGAGCTTTATTGTATTGTTACATTTTTCTTTGCAGACAACCCAGTCGTGGGCCAATCAGGCCTTCTATTGTCAGTCTTTCTTGGGTGAACATGTAAAACTCATGGCTTGGTCCATGCCACTAAGAGCACATTGCCTCAATGTATCATAGACCTTATTAATTCTGACCGCTATACATACCTCTTGTCCTGAATGTTCACGCCCGATATCTCACGGCCTCCATTACATACCCTTCCTGGTCTTCCCTTCCCCCTAGCTCCACTCAGTGCTTTCTGCTTTACTACTACTAAGACCTGGGAACCCCAATAAAACTGTGTCTGTCTTGGAATCAGAGAATCTCATCATGGACCATCAAGTCCCCTGTCACCTGTTCTTCCCAAGTGCTCCACACCTGACACACAGATCCTCTTAAGCAGTTTTCAATTTTCCTTTTCATATATCCGAACCATTTCATCATACCTTTTAGTCGGCCATCTTAATCAGATTGTGGTCACTAACACACCACTCTCGTCAGTGACTAGTCTTCGCTTTCTTGTAATCATTTCTTACTCAACTAACCTCACTCGAACCTTTCTAGCTATTACCTATTGCTCTTCATTTCTCATCTCCACTTTCTTCAAAAATCTCATCACTTCAAATTCAAAATAGTTATTAATACATAATTTTCTTAAAAAGACTTTGAACCTCATTCCCCTTTTGAAGAATACCACACAGTGCTCCTGGGAACATTAGTCCTCTTTTCTGAGGGATTTTTCCAAATATCTTGTCTCTGGATGTATTTAAAGCATTTGACAAAAGTGTGGCACAAATCTTTGAAAGAACTTCCTTCTTTTGGATTTCTGCTTCTTTGTTAATACAACATCCCACTCCTGTTGCTCCGCTTGAGAGATAATGTTGATGATGGAGCGATGTCTTGCTGGTTAAGGTTTTCTCATTTACTCTCCCTCTCTTCTCTCCATTACTAATCTTCCTTCAACCCTCCAACCCTATTCATTGGCACGCCCACAATTCCGCTCTCCGTGCTTAAACTCATTTTACCTTCCTGCTTCAATACTCGCTCTTTTCTCACAAGAAATGGATTCTCTTCTTAAATTAAGACCATGCAACAAAGCACAATGGCGAAGCATTCACATTCATACCTAAATGCAGCTCTAACCCATTTCTGTCTCTAAATCTTATGTTTACTTTTTTGAACTTCATCTCCAACCATGCATATACAAGTTAGACATGATCATATCTTCCACTTTTTCATGGAAACCCAACATAATGAACAACTCAAAATACTGGAATGTTTTTATAGGTGCTGCAATAAATTTACTTGTGGTCAACTATTTCGTATCTACATAGGTGCCATTTTCACCAGTCTAGATGGTTCTTTCACCTTTCTTTTAGCTGGAGTGGAATCACAAGCCCTCCGCCTTATTAACTCTTGTTTTCACCTCTCTTCAGACAGTCTTCTCTGTCCCTTGTAGTATTTTACTTCTCTCTTTGCCTGCATATTTCCTAGCCTCTATGACCTGGACCCATGGCACAAGTCTAGCTGCTGCTTCCCAAAGCTTGTGTGGAGACCAGCCACACAAGGATTGATCCTCAAACATTTCATTTCCAATACATCCACCCTTCATCACACAGCCTTATCTGTAGCCCAAGCCTTGCACCCACATAATATTATTGGGACTACCATACATAACTTCAAACATACCCATTTCTGCCCTCTTGAGATAACGACTTCTCTTTCCATGCATTCTTCAGCTCTCCTGGACTTTGCTTGCAAAAGGATACACCATCAGTGAAAAGTCATCCATGGCAAGGCTGTGTCATTAGGAGTACAGTCTCATAAAGAATTTGTTACTCCAAAGCAGTTCAGATTACCCTGCAGTTGGAAGAAGCACAACCTTGGCCTGCAGTAACCTCAGTAAGGTCATGGGTAAAAGCAGCCCTCTTTATTACAAAAAAATCCTGGGGTAATTGTAAATATAAAGTGATCTATAAAAATACATTTTAGAGGAATAAATAAAACATGGTTGAAAGCCCAAAAAGAATTTAATTAATAATCTGCTATCATAATTGTTTCAGCACCTATCTACTACAAACATAAAATCTCGCCATTAATTTTCCTCTTGAACTTATTGCCTTTTGAAGTAGTTAATGTTCTTTGCAACAGAGAAGCTGTGAATGCAACATTTCTTTGCAAAAGAGAATCTGTGATATGCAACATACACCTGTTTTTAGCAATATATATGCTAATTTGAATATTGTGAAGCAAAAGACTCCTCCATCTTTATATCATTTACTACACATGCTACTGGCAGAAAAATTTGTTCTTTTGGTCAAAAATATCCTTTTTGCAGTTTTCAAAATCCTTACATAAGATAAATTTATAGAAATATGCTACACTATACACTAAAATGAGATTTAGGGATACACTTAAAAAGTTTATTATATAATATAGTTCTCAACTGACATGCTCAACTGGATCAAAACATCATCTAATACAGCTATATCGTTTGAATGCAGATGATGTAAATGCACCAACACTCTCTACAGCAACAGCCTTATCTTCAACTGGGGAATGAATCTTTATTTGCCTCATATGTGTATCTCTTCCATTCTGATGGTTTGATAATACTGCAATTTGGACCATATAAGTACGGATGGGTCGATCGTGTATGTCCTTCAGAGGAATAAGGAGCCACCCTGTTGGTTCATGTAAATCTACCACTTCAATTTCTTGAAGATCATTAAAGTGAGTTCCACAACGAATGGAAATTCTGGAGAAAAAGCCAGAATTAGGAATGTCAAATGAAATGGTGTTCACAATAAGATCTAAAGATTATGTAAAACAAATATATAGAAACCATTAACCCTTATTCTGTTGTACATAAATTCAATGAGCTCTGTACACATTATGTCAAATAACACATGCATACATCTTTACAAATTGTAAGTTTTCAATTCATCTTGTGGTAAAAGTAAAAGAAATATATCACTTAAGAATTCTTCATGTTGGATTGGATAATAAACAAATAATTTTCCTATAAATGAATGCATACAAAAATAAATTCTTTGTAAATGAAAGCAATTGTATTTCCATTTTCAATGCAACTTTACAATAAAAAAAAGCTACATGTTCACAAAACACGGTTAACCATACCTACTGGGAGTATAGCTTTCATCAGCTTTATAGTCTGCATATATCCAAACATCCTGGATGGTTGTTTTTCGACGAAACTGTATGTTGACTAGGTGTGGCTGAGGACCGTCTGACTGCCAGTATGTATCTAGGCAATCATCACGTAACTGCTCCACACCAAAACCTTATATCATATATATATATGATATAAGTGAGCCCCAGACTGATGTGGGTAAGAATGAAAGTAAATTACAAGAGGTGAGTGACTATAAGTGCTTATGTACCCAGAGACGAGAGGACTAATGAAGAGAGGCAAGTGTCTTAGGAACAGTTGAGTGAGTGTCTCAGCAGCTTTTGATGGAAGAGGTCAGGTATTAGCAATGGATGATTTAAATGTGAAAGTGGGTAATACACCAACTCAGAGTACAATTAGGTGGCATGAGGTATTCAGTATGGTGAATGGAAATGAAGACCTTTTTTTGGAATTGTATGCTGAAAAAGAAATGGTGATTAGGAATATCTGATTCTAGGAGGGGAAACATACACAAGTATATGCAAAGTGAGAGAGTAAACGGGCATTACTGAATTACATACAAATTGAGGGGTGTGCAAAAGAGAAACTATTTGATATGAATATGGTGAGAGGGGCATCTGGTGGAATCTCTGATCATTATAGGGTAGAGGCAAGAGTGAAGATTTGTAGAAGCTTTTGGAAAAGAGGAAATGATTTGGGTGAGGGTATTGCTTCAAACATGTGGGAGTAGATATCGCAGTGAATGAAACCATGGAAGTTGAAGTGAGCCATATGCTGGATGAAGCAGGAGAGGTACCAGTCACCAAAATAAATGTGTGGAAGGAGGTCACTGTTTTTAAGGGAAAGATGGGTATGTCTAATGGTATAATAGTTCCAATGGTGTCGTATGGATGCAAGGCATAGGCTGTTGTCAAAAGTGTAAAACTGCGGTAGATGTGTTGGATATGAAATGTATGAGGATAATATGAGGATTGAATACGAAAAACAATAAGAGAGACAGATGTGACAGGAAGAGAAGTATGTATGAGAGAGTTAGAGAGAGCATACTGAAAAGTCTTGTCCATATGGAGAGGATGACAGTGAAGGTATACACTCCAGAAATGAAGGAACAAGGAAAAATAGGAAACTTAAGGAGGAGTTGCAAAGTTGGAGTAAAAGATGCTCTGAAAATTTTGGTCCTGAACATGTAGGAGCGTATGAGGAACAGAGCAAAATAGAGTGATGGCTATACAGGGGGTCAACATGCTGTCAATGACCAGAACCTGAGTATATAAAGCAGTTGGAGAAATCACAGAGAGGTCTGTCAGGCCTAGTTGTGGATGGAGGCTCCAGTTTCAGTGAATTATATATGACAGGGAGTGGCTGTGAGTGAAGGAGGCCATTTCTTCGTCTCACATTGGTGAGCAACTGGGTCTACGCCAGTTATTTCCCAACAGGCGCAATAGCCAGCAGATAGCATTTTACCAAGCCTATCTGTGCAACGTGGAGGTATATGAATACAAATAAAGTGCATATGAATGCGCACCTTCATAGAACATACAAACCTCCAACAGCCAGGATTGAACCCGGGACCCCTGTGCACCTGTTGGGAAATAACCGGTGTAGACCCCGTTGCTCACCAATGTGTGTGAGTGTATATGAGTGGATGGGCCATTTTTCATTCATTTCCTGGTGCTACCTCACTGACACGGGAAATAGCAATTCAGTATAATAATAATAATAATATCATTAATAATAATAATAATTACAATAATAATATATTGTGATCTTTCTTTCTTTGTTCCTGGCACTACCTTGCTAATGTGGGAAACTGTAAACAAGTTTCATTGTTTCTCCATACATGTTTGCAATTTCCCATATTAGTCAGGAAGCATCAGGAAAGAAGAAGAAATGGCCTAATTTGCTCACATCCAAACTAGCTATCAGGTATAATGCAGTGAAACCAGAGCCCCCTATTCATAACCAAACCCCACAGACCTCTATGTGGTTTCTCTCATCTGCTTCATGTGCACTGGTTCAGCCCAATGACAGCATATGGACACCTGTATACACACTCTTCCAGTTCACTCTATCCCTTGCATGCCCCAAACTTTGCCATGTTCAGGCACCAGACCTTCAAAGTTTCTTTCACTCTATCTTTCCCCTATTCCTTGTTTTCTCCACTTCTGACATGTAAACCCTCTTATGTCATCCTCTCCAATTACATATATATATATATATATATATATATATATATATATATATATATATATATATATATATATATATATCTTAATTCATTAATAAACTAAAAAACTAAGAAAAGTGTGACTGGAAATTCTCCTTCCCTGAATATTACAAATCAAATATTGTGTCGTTGTATGAGAAAGTCACTAGTATAACATGAATAAAGATATGAAATAATAACAAAAATTGGGAACAAAAATGAACAGTGCCCTTAAGACCTTCACATACAAACCTGGTTTACAAGAAGATAATGACCAAACTGCCTGACTACCAACTTCACGAACACGACCAGATCTTTCTTCACGTGCTGGGTCTGGTTCCTCTCCAGAAACACGAACAGAATTGTTCAGTGATATCATCCTATAAAATAAACATGTCTACTGCAGTCTGAATATCAAGCAGCCCATGCCAAAACTTAATGCATTCACTTTTTCCGAGTCATTTCAATTTCTCTACTAATCCAATCCAGGTCGTGATACTATATAAAATCAAAATGCTGTACATAATAACAGCCAGTGCATTCAGAATAAATGTAAATATAACTAAAATTAAAGTAATGAGAATTTCTGGGGGAGTACAAGAAACTATAGCTGTAAGCTTTGAATCAAACACTTGAAGAAGTAAAACATTTCAAGTAGTTAGAAAGTGCTATATCTTGCAATAGAGATGCTAACAAGGTGATCACAAAAGAATTTAGTTTAAAGGTATGCTGAACATAGTACAGAGATTATCATGAAGCACATTTATGTACAGTGCAGCAACAGATGTGAAACTATTAGAAAGCTTTGAAATGCATACTTGGAAAAGAATAATGAAGTTGAGTTGGATGAAGTATTGAAGCAATAAATCATCTTTATACAAATTGGGAGAGAGATGTTTACTAAAAGTAATAGTGTGACATCTAAAGAACTGAACAAGACATATATTGTAGGGATGTCCACTGAAAGATTGTACAGAAAAGAGATATGAGGGCAAAACAACCAAGTAAAAGACAGAGATCTCAAAAAAAATGTAAATATGACATGAGGAAGGCTAAAGACTGAGAAGTCTGGTAAAAGCTGAATCAATGAAAACAGGCCTACCAACTATCAGAACATCTGATGCTGAGTATGCCATAGACACAAAGTGTTTCTCAGGTATTCATAACATTACTTTGGTATAAATAAACACATCTTAAATTTATCACTGAAGTATAAGTCAGTAAATATTTTGCATTTCCAGTGACTTAAGGGCACAAGAAAGTGCACTGTGAAGATAAGGCTAATGCCCACTGCATGCATGAGTTACACTTTCTCATCTGCATTCTAGTCTCCATTCATCTCTTCAATTCTTCAACTTCACAACATATTATTTCCACCACCTTAATCACATGGAAATTTTACAGGTTTTTCTCTGAAACATATATATGCCTTTCTACTCTAACCACACTAAACTGAGTTTATAATCTCTTCCACCATCACAAAGTGCCTCATTAGGGTATTGTGCTGACATACAAAATTCTACACATTATGAGTGATAAATAAAGACCAAGATATACTTTAGAAGTGATTTTCTTTCTGTCTTGAATATTTGAAATTGAGAGAATAAACACAATCTTTCTATATAATTTGAAAAAGGTGAGATTCACAGACTTGGAAAGGAAACCTAACTTAGGCAGTAAAGGGTTTTAAGAAAACTGAAGAGAATGGAGTGCAAGGGGATATGGGTATATAGGTGTTGGACACTTCAGTCCCTTCTGACATTTCATCCCCTCATATTTACCAACAGTTCATCCCCAAACATTTACCGACATTTTGGCCCCCTCCTGTTACGTTTGTCTCATGTGTTTCACATATCCATGGGCCATAAACACAGAAAAAGTGTTTGTGACAAATCCTTGAATAAGCTATGAATCATTGTTTTACCATCACTCAACAATTATGATAAGAGTAAGCTAAGATGCACACAAATCAAGATTGACATTGAGATAATTCTATGTGCACAGCTTTGTTTTTTGTGTCTGCGTTGACCAATAAAGTTGAATAAATAAAACAAGCTATCATTCATAGTCTTAAGGATCAAAATGCACATTTTATTAACTTTAAGGGTGGGCTGAGATTGAGATAACAATCTAACAAGCATCATATTGTTGGTACTGATGAATGGAGTTAAACAGATCACTAAACAAGTTATCAATCATTGTCTTATCATTCAATAAGTCATATCAATCCAACAACATCTCTTGATGGATATTCATAAGAGGTTAGTGATGCTTTTAAACAGATTTTTACACAGAATTGCTTCTCTATTTCTCGGATGTGTGGCTAAGCCTGGGTGGTCACTGATGCAGTTATGTATAATAATTTCTCCCCGTAGTCAATCATTCTCCAGTCATTGCAATAACCATATATTTCATTGAGTTACCTAAGGAGGAAACTGAGCAGTTTTCAGCTACATATAGAGGATGAGGTAGATAATACTGAATTACCTGACAATAATCATCTGTCTTCAGATTGCACAGAGATTAATTTTATAGACATCTGACTCTTTCAGTGTTGAAAGATGAGGCCAACATGAGACAGAAGGTGTTCTAGCAAAAATGGAGGTAGTGTTTGACAATGTCGAGTCTAACTGGTGCGGCTGGTAATAACAAATGTTTCTATGAACTTGCTGTTATGAAAACATTATCAGTGAAGCACATTCTTATTATGATAAAAGATTTATTATAAAGACAAAACATAAAAATAATCCGTAATAAATCTTTCAATGCAAGAAAATATAAAACATGCACTGTGACAGTTCACTTGGTAACTATGCTTTGCCCCCACACCTTTCAGTATTCTGAAATGAAATATCTACATTTTACATCAAACGCTAAGCTCAGTCCTCCCCAGATATTTCTGTAATCACAATGAACTACATAAAGCCCTCAAAAGCAGCCATTTCCCAGTAGTAGTTTGAATGCGGATCGAAATCAAGAGAACTTTACCACTACCATGGAGTTAATAGGATTTGGGGCTTAAAAGCAACTGTCCTCTGGGTCCCGATAATTCAAAAACCCATGCTAAGTAACAAGTATCAGAGGAATTAATATTGAACTCGTGTTACCCACAGACCCTGATATGCTGACAAATTCAGTAATTCTTAGATTGAAGCACTAATCGAACCCAATATTCTTAATCCTCTACGAAAATGCTAACAACATTAAATTCACAATGTTTCAATGACCTAGTTTACCTATAATTGTTTAAGGGAATCTGATCTGCTCCTGATGACACGACATGGCCTTTACCATGAATTTCCTCGAGACATTAGATGCTTGGTTCCGAATAAACAGGACACAAGAACGCCATTGGTTCAGTCAACAATAACATGAGCATAACGGCCTATAACAATTTTTCCAATATATACAATTTCAGTAGATTTTAAGTTTAATTATAATCCTCATAAAAAGCATATTTATATCTATAGGTTTATTGGCTGTACGGTCGTTGTAGAAACTCTTTATGAATAATTGAAGAAAGTCAAGAAATACCTTATACGAGATTCGAGACACGAAATTATTCCCATTATTTCTCGCAGTCTGTATTTATCAATTTTGCTAGTTTGTCCCATGTAGAATGATGACCAAGAACAATCAGAACAATAAGAACAGATATGAGTTTTTAAAACTTTTTTTTAAAACGTTTCTGCACCTAAACTAGCAATGAGATAATCAAAGAAAAATATAAGGTAGATGTAAAACGAATTCATTAATACCAGTTTCGTAACCAAAAAAATGCACGTCCAAATTCTATAATATTACCGGTAATACAGTCGTAAAATATCAATATACCCCATACAACTTCATTCAGTAGCTGAAACTTTCATTTCTGTCTGTATTTAGCTAATGCATGGATACCTGGTGTCTTCAGTTTGTTGGCATCTACTGTCATATTTATTTTCATGAGTATGACAGCTATATATTTCGATTGAAATATTTGATATCAAGATTACTCATGACTGTTTGGAGGTTGTCAAATTTTCACATGTATATTATTATCGTTTTGATTGATATAGTTCGTTAAAGTATCATACTGCAAATCATGTGGAGGGGTTTCTGTAATCTCAACAATCAGCTAAAAAGATTTAAAGCACATAAATAGCAATTTCTCAACGGTATTTCATGTGTAGCAAAATTGACTTTCTAAGAATTAATTATAATTCTCTTTACTCTCAATGCCATATCGATAATTTCTTATAGGTTAGTAACATTTTTACATGTGATGGAGTTGGACGAAAATGCGTATGGAATTGGACGAAAATGCGTATACTCAGTATGCGTGACTTGAGTAAGATATTGTATATTGGTAAGAAGAGAAGGGAACACATAGGACATGTAAAGAAAACACCTCAAGTCACTGGTATCCCTAACCTTACCTGAAGCCTCACCATAGAGCTCTGCCAATGTTAAAGGGAATAATGCAGTCGATTGCTAACATTAATCTGGCCCACGCAGTCTAAAGACAGCCGTCAGACAACTGCACCTTAACGTACCTTTACTTCACCTTCAGCCTCAGTACACAGGCAACTGTGTACAGGGATTAATACAGCCCAATGCTCATCCGAGCTTCCTTAACTTTACCTCACCTGAAGGTTGGAAGACCAAATTGGCAGGGTCATGCCAGAGTGAGCAAGCACTCTTTTTCCAAGATTATAACCCAAGCTTTCGCATCCATATAACATTGTTGGGCCTATTATATTGTGAAGTGTACCCAGTTTCGCCCATTCCTCTCTTTCCACATTTCTCAATGCTTCCAGAAACTTCCCTTCACCAACCCTTGTGACCCCCCTTCCCTTTCGCTAGTTCCATGTTGTTACCATGTCCACTCTCAGGTATTTTAAAGTCCTCCCTTCCTTCATTTTTTGTTTTAACATTCAAATTCACGCCCGAACCAAACTAACCTTCCGTGCTAAAAGTAGTAATCTTGCTTTTGTACACACATACTGTCACTTCCAAACGCAGTCACCAACTTCCGCAGTTTCTCTCGAATCTGCCACCAGTGCTGTGTCATCAGTTAACAATAACTGATTCACTTCCCCTCCAGACTTAACATTCGCCCTCTCTGTAATACCCTTGCATTTAACCTCCCCTCACCATCGCATCCAAAAACGAAATAAGCAGCCATAATGACCAACCCATACATGGAACCAATCGCTTTCCTCTCTACCTACTCGAACATATATATTCATAAAGCTTCTCTCTGCTTCCATAATTTTCCTACTACTCCACATATTCGTAAGACCTTCCACAGCGCCTCACAATATATCCCATCGTATGCTTTCTCCTGACCCTAAAAGCTACATGTAAGTCCTTCTGTTTCTGTAATTATCACAAACATTCTTTAAAGCAAACAAGTAATCCACACATTCCTAGGCTAGTCCATCGCAGTAGTCGCCATAGAGCAGCTTCCCCTCCTATCTTGCCAACAGCTGTGTTCCTATGGCCTTCTCCCTTTCTTTTCTCAGTAAATGATCTCTTTTATACTTCTAATTCTAATCACTCTAATGTTGATGATTTCACCTTCCATTCACTTTTCCTCCCCTCCTCTCTTTGCTGTTCGTTCTCTTTCTTGTGCTGATCATAATTCCACTTCAACTTCAGACCAGTACAGCATTTTGGATTAGGAAAGCAATGAATTTGTAAAATTGAATCATGCTGGGATGCAGTTTTCCCTGTATTTCTTATTAAGAAATATTTACTTCTCACTGTTTAATATTAAAACCACAATTCATTCCTGTAATAATATAAACATGTTTGGCATAACCATATCCACTCTGTGCTGGAATTCACACATAATCAACGTAACAAGGCTACTCCCCAAAAGTTGGGAATGTTGAAGAGGCATTGTAACTATTTTTCGTGAGATCAGCCATTTCCCACGTACAAGGATTTATTTGCCAAAGTAGGGAATACTGCTCGCACATCTAGGGTGGCTCAACTTCCATCATTCTAATAATTAGAGTGGAATCAAAGCTTTCCATCTCATTAATTCTACTGGCATCAGCTCTCTTTCACTTTCCTTTTCCCTATGCTGTGATGTTGCCACTCCCTCTATTCTATAGGTATTAAGTTGGTCATTGTTCCTGTGAACAAGAACAACTGATGACACATCCCTACGGTTTGGACTCATGGCATGCGTTTGCAGCAGCTTCCTATAGCTTCTGTGTGGAGACCTGCCACTTGAGATTGGTTGTTATAATGCTTCCTTCTTCCCTTGAACAGCTAAGCTATGGGATTATCTTCCATCTGTTGTCTTTACCTTTTTATATAACCTTACTTCTTTTAAGTCTTATCTACAATCACTTGCAGAGCCCTGATTAATTTTTCTACATTAACTTTGTTCTTTCACTGGAGATGCGCTTGACTGGGGCATGTTATTTCCTGTGCCACTTTGTTCACTATAAGAAAAAAAGTGGTCACTTTTGGCCAGAGTTGATCAAATATGAAATGATGTAGGGTAAGACAGAGGTCTGGGAGGAAGAGATGTATGTGAGGTCTAAAGAGGATTTCCTGAAATAGTTTGGACATATTGAGAGGATGATCAAGAAGGTATACATGTGGTGGAAGGATGGAGTGAGAAAGATTTCAGTGAAAGGGGGACTTTACATGAAGGAGGGTGTGAAGCATGAATGGAATAGAGCAAATTAGAGCAAGAGTGATGTGTTGTCACTGGGCTGAACTAGGTCAAATGATGCAGAAAGGGCAAGCCACAGAAAATTTTGTGGTGCCTGGTTGTGGAGACCTGCTGTTGAAATTTTTTTTTTTTTTTTTTTTTTTTATACTTTGTCGCTGTCTCCCGCGTTTGCGAGGTAGCGCAAGGAAACAGACGAAAGAAATGGCCCAACCCTCCCCATACACATGTACATACACACGTCCACACACGCAAATATACATACCTACACAGCTTTCCATGGTTTACCCCGGACGCTTCACATGCCTTGATTCAATCCACTGACAGCACGTCAACCCCTGTATACCACATCGCTCCAATTCACTCTATTCCTTGCCCTCCTTTCACCCTCCTGCATGTTCAGGCCCCGATCACACAAAATCCTCTTCACTCCATCTTTCCACCTCCAATTTGGTCTCCCTCTTCTCCTCGTTCCCTCCACCTCCGACACATATATCCTCTTGGTCAATCTTTCCTCACTCATTCTCTCCATGTGCCCAAACCATTTCAAAACACCCTCTTCTGCTCTCTCAACCACGCTCTTTTTATTTCCACACATGTCTCTCACCCTTACGTTACTTACTCGATCAAACCACCTCACACCACACATTGTCCTCAAACATCTCATTTCCAGCACATCCATCCTCCTGCGCACAACTCTATCCATAGCCCACGCCTCGCAACCATACAACATTGTTGGAACTACTATTCCTTCAAACATACCCATTTTTGCTTTCCGGGATAATGTTCTCGACTTCCACACATTTTTCAAGGCTCCCAAAATTTTCGCCCCCTCCCCCACCCTATGATCCACTTCCGCTACCATGTTGAAATACATTATGCAATTATTGTTGAATGAAATATGACACCTCAATGTTGAACACTGCAACAACAGTAAATATCATTCAGTATTAATCTACTTGATTTTTCCATTCAGATTCTTTGATGTTATACTGAAATGAATGAAGTAAAATCAAGAATAAAAAGCTTTACATGACAAATGCTGTCTTTAGATTAGTAGAATAGACATATGGAAAGGCTTTATTAAAGATAATCCCATTTTTTACTTTTGTGAAGATACCTAGGACAAGTTAAACTAAATAATTTTTTTTTACAGTTTTGCTGCCCTTATGACCTGCAGTACTATCTCATAAATCCACACATGCATTTCTGTGCTAAACCTCGTACACCCTTTACAGTTTCCGAAAATCTTACCCTTCATTATTGTCCATTATACCACATTTTATATGCCTTTTTCACATTCTGTTAGCATGCCGGTCAGTAGTACTGGGTGGAGGACTGAAAAGTTATGACCTACTTATTACTTAAGAGATCTTATTTCATTCTTTCAAATCATCCTTTACTTCATGCACTGGATTTCAGTAGTTTAAGAATTCTCCCACACCAGATCAGTCAGCTCAATAAGGAGCATAAATTCTTTGACTATGGTAATTTTCTTTTGAGTATTCCATAATGGACAAGACACCTAACCAATGTTGAAGCTGCCTTGTTTAAAGTGGAGGGAATTTTAGAAGCAAAGTTGAATGCAAGTGCTAAACACAAAAAAAAAAAAAAAAACTTTTGTTGGCAGCCACGCATTTACAAACCTTCAGCTTAACTCTGCTCAAAAGATATCCAATGAATCAAATGCTAAAAATAAGTCACCATGATTTGTTGGTAGCCATGCATTTACAACTGGGTTTACCACCTGATTAAATGGTCTAAGACAATGTTTTGGGAAAGACAAAAGCTGTTAAACCTTCAGCTTAACTTTGTTCAGAAATATCAAATAAATCAAATTACTGCGAATTACAGAACAACATATCACAAAGATGAAGTGACTTTCATGGACTCCTGCTCCATTTATAGTATAAAAGTTAATGGTGATGAACCAAATGGTTTTATTCTTTATAAGTCACTAAAATCTAATGATTAAAGTTATCAACATTATCAACTTTAAAGGAAATTCTGTCCTCAAATAATGAAAGAAATTACAGTAAACATAAATATTGTGCTCACGTTTATTTAACCTTCAAGAAATACAAAACATTAATCCATATTTACACCAAAGATATGCATAAACACATGCAACTGGTCTTAACCTACAGTATGCAACCTTTAGCTACCCAAGTAAACATGTAGGAACATATAATTTCTTTGAAAAAGTCACCACCAGACCAGTGCTTAGCACTTAATATTAAACATTTCATGGCAAACATGAACTATCCTGCCTGTGCTTAGCACTGGATATGAAAATTTTTGAAGCAATATGGACTAGTTGTCGCTGTGATAGAAGTTCTAAGTACCAATAGTTTTTGTGTTACTTTCTGCTGTAAGAAATATAAAAAGTGGATTATTTCAGCATGTTTACAGAAAAAGAACTGGATGATAGAAACAGAAAAAAAGAAGATTAAATGATATTAATTCTCCCATACATTTGCAGATATCTTTTTCATGCTAAAAAGGTTCAAGCACTTTACAAATACCACAAAATGTCAATCCTTGCTCCCTGTTACTTATGCTAATTACTTATTCCTTGTACTCCTCATCTTGTCTATACAATGAAGCAACTAAGTCTTTTCACACAAACTAATCCCTCATGGTGGTGATAGTCACTCATTCGATAGTCAAATAAAAAAAATTATTTCACAAGTTTCATTCCTATTATGCCTTGACTAATAAATATGTAATGATTGTTTGTTACAGGTTTAGGAGCAAGTCCTGATATGCATTTGGATAAGAATTTTAAAAAAAGCATAATACTGTAGATGTGCAGATAGATTTTTGCTGTGGATCATCTAGGTGACTGCATTTTAAATCTATAGTTCTTGTCAGCATATAAAGCCTAACAGCAACTGTAGAACACTTCAGAAATTGTGCAAGTTTACGTAGCTCACCAATGCACAGTTATTCTCTTTTGTGTGTCTTTCTCAAGTCCTCTTATCTACACAGATTGAATGTTGTTTTGCACAGCAGCATCAGCCATTTGCATGATAATGTGCATTATATTAATTTGCTTATCACTGTGTTGGTTATACATTTCTTATTCTTTGATTATAAGAAAAAAGACTATCCATCTTTTTTGATGTTTGTAGAGATGACAGCTAGTATTTTTAACTGGTGAAAGGAAGTAGAAGTGAGAGCCAAAAGTGTAATGGAAGGATAGGCGAGGGGTTTATGTGAATGGGAAGGATGTTAACAGTGTTTTGTGAGCAATAATGGAAAAGTATAGAAGAATAATTGGGCTAACCTATTAGTTTGAGGAAGATGGTGTATAAACATTGATTTCCAACAAGATTACATGGGACAAAATATTTAGAAAAATAAGTCCAAGATTTACTTTTAAGCCAAGGTGAGCCAAGACTATAAGTCTTCATAATTCCTGTTATTTTCAATAAATTACGGCAAATGTTCCATATAATCATGTTATAGCCTAATCACCATAAGTGACTGAACAGTGGTGAACATTTGATGTATACAAAGGTCTGCCATACCGAAAATGCCTGCCATCAGATAATATAGTCCATTATAAGCCCTCGCTGTATCATTTGCATGGTAAATTAAAATAAGCCTCTTAGAATTAAATCACTCTTTTAGTTTAATGGAAAGCCAAGAAAACTACAGTACTAAGTGGAAATACAGTATAGATACAATCATGTTTATAACAGATGCAGATATCTGCATATAGCAATGCTGTTTTCCTGTGGGGAGGGGTTGTGACAGGAATGGATGGAGGCAAGCAAGTATGAATATGTGCATGTGTATGTATGTATGTGTGCATTTATGTATATATATATTTCTATATGGATGGATGGGCCATTCTTTATCTGTTTCCTGGTGCTACCTTGCTGACACAGGAAACAGCGATTGTGTAAATCAAATAAATAATATATACACATATTTTTTTATACTTGATTGCTGGTTCCTGCATCAATGAAGTAGCATAATGAACATTCAAAGAAAGGCCACATCTGTTCACGTCCATTCTCTAGCTGTCACGTGTCATGCACAGAAACTACAGCTCCCTATCCACGAACAGATCCCAAAGACCTTTTTATGGTTTACCCAGGATGTTTCACATAGCCTGTTCAGTCCATTGACAGCACATCAACCAGTATACCACATCATTCCAGTTTACTCTATACCTGCATGCCTTTAACCGTCTTGCATGTTCAGGATCCTGGTCACTCAAAGTATCTTTCATTCCATCATCCCATTTCCAAATTGATCTCCCTATTCTCCTTGCTCCATCCACTTCTGACACATATATCCTCTTTTGTCTGTTTCCTTGCACTACCTCGCGAATGCGGGAGACAGCGACAAAGCAAAATGAATATAATATATATATATATATATATATATATATATATGCATGCATGCGCGTCCACATACGCAGATGTGCATGCCCATGCATCTCGGTGTACACATGTATATGCACGCGCGGACACGTACATGTGTACACATGCACACAATTCACACAGTCTGCCTTTATATATATATATATATATATTATCCTGGGGATAGGGGAGAAAGAATACTTCCCACGTATTCCTTGCGTGTCGTAGAAGGCGACTAAAAGGGAAGGGAGCGGGGGGCTGGAAATCCTCCCCTCTCATTTTTTTTTAATTTTCCAAAAGAAGGAACAGAGAAGGGGCCACGTGAGGATATTCTCTCAAAGGCCCAGTCCTCTGTTCTTGACGCTACCTCGCTAATGCGGGAAATGGCGAATAGTATAAAAGAAAAAAAGAAGAAAGATATATATATATATATATATATTTTTTTTTTTTTTTTTTTTTTTTATACTTTGTCGCTGTCTCCCGCGTTTGCGAGGTAGCGCAAGGAAACAGACGAAAGAAATGGCCCAACCCCCCCCCCCCCATACACATGTACATACACACGTCCACACACGCAAATATACATACCTACACAGCTTTCCATGGTTTACCCCAGACGCTTCACATGCCTTGCTTCAATCCACTGACAGCACGTCAACCCCTGTATACCACATGACTCCAATTCACTCTATTTCTTGCCCTCCTTTCACCCTCCTGCATGTTCAGGCCCCGATCACACAAAATCTTTTTCACTCCATCTTTCCACCTCCAATTTGGTCTCCCTCTTCTCCTCGTTCCCTCCACCTCCGACACATATATCCTCTTGGTCAATCTCTCCTCACTCATTCTCTCCATGTGCCCAAACCATTTCAAAACACCCTCTTCTGCTCTCTCAACCACGCTCTTTTTATTTCCACACCTCTCTCTTACCCTTACGTTACTTACTCGATCAAACCACCTCACACCACACATTGTCCTCAAACATCTCATTTCCAGCACATCCATCCTCCTGCGCACATCTCTATCCATAGCCCACGCCTCGCAACCATACAACATTGTTGGAACCACTATTCCCTCAAACATACCCATTTTTGCTTTCCGAGATAATGTTCTCGACTTCCACACATTTTTCAAGGCTCCCAAAATTTTCGCCCCCTCCCCCACCCTATGATCCACTTCCGCTTCCATGGTTCCATCCGCTGACAGATCCACTCCCAGATATCTAAAACACTTCACTTCCTCCAGTTTTTCTCCATTCAAACTCACCTCCCAATTGACTTGACCCTCACCCCTACTGTACCTAATAACCTTGCTCTTATTCACATTTACTCTCAACTTTCTTCTTCCACACACTTTACCAAACTCAGTCACCAGCTTCTGCAGTTTCTCACATGAATCAGCCACCAGCGCTGTATCATCAGCGAACAACAACTGACTCACTTCCCAAGCTCTCTCATCCCCAACAGACTTCATACTTGCCCCTCTTTCCAGGACTCTTGCATTTACCTCCCTTACAACCCCATCCATAAACAAATTAAACAACCATGGAGACATCACACACCCCTGCCGCAAACCTACATTCACTGAGAACCAATCACTTTCCTCTCTTCCTACACGTACACATGCCTTACATCCTCGATAAAAACTTTTCACTGCTTCTAACAACTTGCCTCCCACACCATATATTCTTAATACCTTCCACAGAGCATCTCTATCAACTCTATCATATGCCTTCTCCAGATCCATAAATGCTACATACAAATCCATTTGCTTTTCTAAGTATTTCTCACATACATTCTTCAAAGCAAACACCTGATCCACACATCCTCTACCACTTCTGAAACCGCACTGCTCTTCCCCAATCTGATGCTCTGTACATGCCTTCACCCTCTCAATCAATACCCTCCCATATAATTTACCAGGAATACTCAACAAACTTATACCTCTGTAATTTGAGCACTCACTCTTATCCCCTTTGCCTTTGTACAATGGCACTATGCACGCATTCCGCCAATCCTCAGGCACCTCACCATGAGTCATACATACATTAAATAACCTTACCAACCAGTCAACAATACAGTCACCCCCTTTCTTAATAAATTCCACTGCAATGCCATCCAAACCTGCTGCCTTGCCGGCTTTCATCTTCCGCAAAGCTTTTACTACCTCTTCTCTGTTTACCAAATCATTTTCCCTAACCCTCTCACTTTGCACACCACCTCGACCAAAACACCCTATATCTGCCACTCTGTCATCAGACACATTCAACAAACCTTCAAAATACTCATTCCATCTCCTTCTCACATCACCGCTACTTGTTATCACCTCCCCATTTACGCCCTTCACTGAAGTTCCCATTTGCTCCCTTGTCTTACGCACCCTATTTACCTCCTTCCAGAACATCTTTTTATTCTCCCTAAAATTTACTGATAGTCTCTCACCCCAACTCTCATTTGCCCTTTTTTTCACCTCTTGCACCTTTCTCTTGACCTCCTGTCTCTTTCTTTTATACTTCTCCCACTCAATTGCATTTTTTCCCTGCAAAAATCGTCCAAATGCCTCTCTCTTCTCTTTCACTAATACTCTTACTTCTTCATCCCACCACTCACTACCCTTTCTAAACAGCCCACCTCCCACTCTTCTCATGCCACAAGCATCTTTTGCGCAATCCATCACTGATTCCCTAAATACATCCCATTCCTCCCCCACTCCCCTTACTTCCATTGTTCTCACCTTTTTCCATTCTGTACACAGTCTCTCCTGGTACTTCCCCACACAGGTCTCCTTCCCAAGCTCACTTACTCTCACCACCTTCTTCACCCCAACATTCACTCCTCTTTTCTGAAAACCCATACTAATCTTCACCTTAGCCTCCACAAGATAATGATCAGACACCTGGGCATGAGAAGAAAGATCATGAGAGGCAAGTGTTTTGGGAGCAGCTAAATGAGTGTGTTAGCGGTTTTGATGCACGAGACCGGGTTATAGTGATGGGTGATTTGAATGCAAAGGTGAGTAATGTGGCAGTTGAGGGAATAATTGGTATGCATGGGGTGTTCAGTGTTGTAAATGGAAATGGTGAAGAGCTTGTAGATTTATGTGCTGAAAAAGGACTGATGATTGGGAATACCTGGTTTAAAAAGCGAGATATACATAAGTATACTTATGTAAGTAGGAGAGATGGCCAGAGAGCGTTATTGGATTACGTGTTAATTGACAGGCGTGCGAAAGAGAGACTTTTGGATGTTAATGTGCTGAGAGGTGCAACTGGAGGGATATATATATATATATATATATATATATATATATATATATATATATATATATATATTTTTTTTTTTTTTTTTTTTTTTTGCTTTGTCGCTGTCTCCCGCGTTTGCGAGGTAGCGCAAGGAAACAGACGAAAGAAATGGCCCAACCCACCCCCACCCACGGGAGCGGGGGGCCAGAAATCCTCCCCTCCTTGCATTTTTTTTAACTTTCTAAAATGGGATATATATATATATATATATATATATAATAATAAATAATAATAAATATATATATATGTCTCCCGCGTTTGCGAGGTAGCGCAAGGAAACAGACGAAAGAAATGGCCCAACCCACCCCCATACACATGTATATACATACACGTCCACACACGCAAATATACATACCCATACATCTCAATGTACACATATATATACACACACAGACACATACATATATACACGTGCACACAATTCACACTGTCTGCCTTTATTCATTCCCATCGCCACCTCGCCACACTTGGAATAACATCCCCCTCCCCCCTCATGTGTGCGAGGTAGCGCTAGGAAAAAACAACAAAGGCCTCATTCGTTCACACTCAGTCCCCAGCTGCCACGTAATAATGTCCAAAACCACAGCTCCCCCTCCACATCCAGGCCCCACAGAACTTTCCATGGTTTACCCCAGACGCTTCACATGCCCTGATTCAATCCATTGACAGCACATCAACCCCGGTATACCACAGTCAATCCAATTCACTCTATTCCTTGCCTGCCTTTCACCCTCCTGCATGTTCAGGCCCCAATCACTCAAAATCTTTTTCACTCCATCTTTCCACCTCCACTTTGGTCTCCCACTTCTCCTCGTTCCCTCAACCTCCGACACATATATCCTCTTGGTCAATCTTTATGGGTATCCATAGACAGTATGAATTATGTACATGTGTATATATATGTATATGTCTGTGTGTGTATATATATGTATACGTTGAGATGTATAGGTATGTATATTTGCGTGTGTGGACGTGTATGTTTATACATGTGTATGTGGGTGGGTTGGGCCATTTCTTTCGTCTGTTTCCTTGCGCTACTTCGCTAACGCGGGAGACAGCGACAGAGCAAATAAAAAAATATAAAAGATATAAAAACACAAAAGTGGTAGAACAATCAAACAAAGGAGAGAACTTATTGGACTCTACTCAATTTACCATGCAACCTCAAGGGTTGGTGAGTTTACACAGGAAAAAAATATCTTCATTCTAGTCTCAACTGAAATTTGTCTGGTGACTCCATTCCTGAAATCTGCTCATCTACATATTTTTCATATGCTTACAGAAACTTTACTTCTTTTCCTTTCTAAGAAATTCTCCTAGTATCTTTTACATCAATTACATTCAATTATTTTTCACAGGATAACTCAATGCATGCTACCTCACACACACATTCTTTACCAGTGTCGTGAGTGCTCAAGTTAGAAGATCTCAACTGATCCTCTGTTAAAGCTATTTCTCTAACATGCCAAAGTACATCTTTCTGAGGGATGTACATTAAATGTACTAACGGTAAAGCTTTTTGACGTATTGATGGATAAAACCGAGACACACTCTAGAAGAGGAGAATAAAAAGACCACAGTGGAAGAAAAACTTGTGAAGCACATACCAAATTTAACTATTTCTAACATTTGTAAAATGTTCCATTTAACACAAACAGTATAGAGCAGACCTCTGATTTACTTTTCATGTCAACAACAGGTACACTTCCTGTATACCAGGAAAAGTGTATGCAAGAATTTAATTGGCAGAGTGATGGAAGTGACTGAATGCAGAATCAGTGAAGAGCAAGGGGATGTGTGGATCAGATTTTTGTAGTAAAGATGACCTTGGAAAAGTATTTAGCGAAAGGTAAGGAGTTGTATGCAGCTTTTATGGATCTGGAGAAGTATATGACAGAGTTTAAGTGAAATGCTTTGTGGGATGTGTTAAGGATATATGGCATAGGGGGAAAACTGTTGGATGGTGTAACAGCCTTCTATTGAGGAGGAAATGCATATGTAAGAGTGGGTGAAGAGCTGAGTGAAAGTTTTGGGATACATATAGGTGTGAGGCAGGGTTGCGATGTCACCACAGGTATTTAATATATGTATCGATGGAGAGATAAGAGAGATGAAAACAAAACTAGGGAAAAGGGATGCAGAGATAGTGTGTGGCAGTGTTATGGTGGCTAGTGGCAAGCCTGTTTCCTGATGGTACAGTGTTGTTTGCAGAGAGTGAATAGGTGTATTTTATAATATGTGTAAGAGGAGGAGATTAAAGGTAAATGCAAGTAAAGTAATGGTGTTTGAAAAGAAACAAAGTGAAAGTATAGATTTTGTAAAACCATATAGAGTGAAAGAAGAAAGTGTACTAAATTATGCTGTGGATATGGGGGAAAAAGACTGGAAGAAGTGAGGGAATTTAGGTATCTGGGAGCTGTCTTGGGTATGTGTGATGATATGGAAGGAGAGATAAGGGAGAGAGCAGCACAAGATAGAAGAGTCATTGGGTACCTTAATAGAATAATGAAGGGTAGAGGTATAATTCTGGAAGTGAAGGGATTAAGGGACAGCGCAGTCCTCCCAACCCTGACCTATGCAGCCAAAACATAGATGTGGAATAAGGCACAGAGGTCAAGAACCCATGCTGTGGAATGAGCTATTTGAGAAAAGCATGTGGTGTGACTAGAGGGAATGAAGAAAGAAATGAAAGGGTGTACGAGAGATATGGTTTGGCAAGGGATGCAAAGGGAATGAATTGTGGAGTGGTAGAATAGGTGCAATGTAATACTTTGAGGTGGTTTGGGCATGTGGAAATAATGCAAGACTGGGAGTTTACAGGAAGAATGTATGATAGTACAATTAAAAGGGTTGGTGTGAGTGGAAGACCACATGTGATTTGGGCAAATAGGAGGGGAGGAATACTGGAGGGAAAAGAAGTATGTAACAGGAGTATGTATAATAGTACAATTAAAGGGGTTGGTGTGAGTGGAAGACCACATGTGACATGGGCAAATAGGGGGGAGGAATACTGGAGGGAAAGAAACTGAGGAAGAATGCATGGAATGGTGTATGTGAGGGAAGCATGTAAGGACAGGGACAAGTGGAGACTTTTGCCATGGCCACCCTTTGATGGGAGTTCCTGGAGGGAATGGGCATCAGAGATATAAAATATGTGTGAGCGGATGTGGCCTTTCTTCGTCTGTCTCCTGGCACTACCTCGCTGACACAGGGTGGCGATGCCGTTTCCTGTGGGGTGGGGTGGTGCTGGGAATGGATGAAGGTGGGCAAGTATGAATATGTACGTGTATATATGTATGTGTATGTGAATGTTTGGGTATATGTGTGTATATGAGTGGATGGGTCTTTCTTTGTCTGTTTCCTGGTGCTACCTTGCAAGTGTGGGAAATGGTGATCAAGTATAATAATAAATATACAATAAATAGTAAACAACTGGAAGCATAAATACAAGAGTTAGAGGACTATCATATCTTTATCAAGAATATTGTTGTATAGGAGAAAAAAGGTCAACAAAAGTTTCCACTGCCTTCTAAAGAAATTATCCTCAGATTTATTAATTTCATATTGTTTCTTTCTCTGTTCAAATAATTATTACACAAGATGGGGTCTAGACTAGAATAAAGATGCAACATTTTCAGAAAGTTTTCTGCAACTGAATTTTCCACATTCACTGATGATAAGGTTGCCATTTTGTAGTTTTTATAGTTTTATCTTTAGTAAAAGGATATCTCATCCCAAGGAGAATAATCTACTCCCAAAATTGGCACATACAGATATGAGTCTAATTATAACTTGGGATATTTTAATGTAATGAGCCTACAGTGGCTTGGAATTTACAAACTGATTTTTATTCTCATGCACTTTATACTAGGTATGCCCTGCAAATGATGTTGCTGGTTCCTTAAATTAGCTGAACCTCAACGGAAAAGTAGTTTCTTTGACACGGTATCATTTCCATTTGTAACATATATTAATTTAACTATTGATGACTCTTATGAGGCTCTGCAGAAGTAGGAATGACCAAAAAACAATTATTAGGCCATTTTATCAAGTACAGTAATGCATGTGATCTTTAATTAATGGATATAAGTACTGTAACATTAAGATACATCAATATCAATTTCCCAAAACTAAAAAAATAAGGTCTAATGATAAGGTAACTGCTACAGTATTACATAAATGGACTTTGAATAGAATCACTGGAAGACAAATGGCACTTGCCAAACTGAATATAATAATTACTGGAAGACGTCTGACACCTGCCAAACAAAGTTGTCATCCTGATGTCTAGGATGATAAAATCATTATAAGCTTGGTATAAATGCATCAGGTACTATTATCCAGTTCTCATTCTTAAAAACAAGACATTTCTGTCATTCAGTCAAAATCTATGTTCATCAGGTAAAAATACAGAAGCATCACTCCCCCTCAACACAAAGTCCACATAAATGTCCAAACAAACAGATTACCCTCATCTTATCTTATTAGCAATGCAAGTGTCCATTATGCTTGGGAATACAGCCTACAAATGGCATGAAAGATTGTGAGGCCCTCTTCTTCAAGCAAATAGGTAACCACATATAAAAATAAACCACTATGGATGATTCATTTCAATCATTTTTTTTCTCATACCCTTACCTACCAATAATCAAATTTATGAATCTTAAAACTCACTACTAGTTCCATATGGAGATAGGATTCACTCACCAAACCACTTTTCAGTTTACTAATTCCTCTCAATGGTCACACCAGGTGCCTAAATTGGCTCTTTGGTGTCATCAAAGGTTGAAAGCTTGGGAAAAAAGTAACATTATATTGGGAATTTTCCATGGACTAGTTTAACTTAATTAAACAGCTGTCCCACCTTTGCTAGGGGGTCCCTCAGCTTCAGTTCTGATATCTGTTATTGTTCTGTGTGCTCTCTCAAAATGGGACTAAGTGCCAATCATAATTCAACTTGTTAAAAGGCTGATTCTGCTCTTATCATTTATGGCATGAGCTGAGGGCTGTTGAGGGTCAAATTTTATTGCAGGAAAGTCACATGAGCACATTCTTCACCATAGCTATACTCTGTTCATGTAAAAAATGTCATAGAAGCCCCAACTTCTACACAGAGGCTTGTGATTGGGTGCATACAAAGAGTGCTGATAGATTAAATCACAGCTACTCATATTTAATGATTTATGCTAATTTTTTTTTTTGTGCCAGCAATGTTCGAGAGCAGAAAAAACATTCCAGATTTTTCAGCTTTTAATAGCAATAAAAATATGCCTTAATTAATGGTGGCATATTTATAAAAAAAAAAAAAAAAAGATTAACAAAGACTGAAAATATCATAGATTTTCTCAGTGGCTCCTTTACAAAATTGGATGAGGCTTATTTGACATTTCTTACATGAACGTATTATAGTTAGGTCACTCTTAAGTCGTTCCACATCGTTAAATATCTTTTGTTGTATTTCAATTAATCTGAGCAACAACAAAGTGTACGGGACTGATGAGCTCGGAAAAGCCTTGCTCAGCTCCCACTTTCATTCTCTTGAAGGTCATCAAGCATTTTTCTACCTCAACAGCCTATATGAAAAGGATTGTAGGGCAATCTGTTCTTTTTCAGGTAAAGTGGGTTTATCACTGGCTAGCAGCACAGACTGCTTAGTGACAAGAAAGAGCTTTTTACCATTTGGAGCCAGCTGCTAATAACTGTTTTTCTATTATCAGCAATAGGAAACTACTACACTTAATCATATGCTATGTTTAGTCCAATTCATACGTACATGATTTTAAGTATGCATATTTGGATAGCTTTCAAATTCAGATATATCTGAAATCTGAGAGACTTGCTTAACAATGAGACTTTAATGCAAATAATTTGTTATAACATCAAAATACAGTTAAATTAAATGACAAAATATAAAATACAGGTATTAGCATAGTTTAATATTTGCAATACTTAGCTCTTTAATGATTACAAATCTTGATTCACGTGCATAATTGGGGTATTTTTAACTTCACTCATGGCTACAGTTCCAGGTTTCAAGGGCAAATACACTTTACTCCCTTCCACTGGAAGAATAACATTAACAAATAAAGTTTTTTGAAATAGAAGATAATGTTGATTTATTCATACTGCAAACAAGCTTTATGCCAGAAGCAGTATAATTAGAAATGCCTCACAACAGAGTTGACGCAGGGACTGTATGCGAGTACAAGGAGATGATCCAAAACTTATGGGCAAATAAGTGGTGCATAAAGTCAAAGGATAGGCTCTTGCAGTATACAAGTAAGAGGATAGATGATGAAAGATGACGTGTTATATCAGAGACTTCATACAGCTTATGTAATATCACTGAGGGAAAGAAATTTACAAAATCTGTTAAACCAATGTAGATAATGTACCACACCATAAAGACATAAATCAATAAATGTATTGTAAAACTAATCAAACATAAACTTGTTAGTTTAGCAATTAGAGTGTAAGGCACAGTGGTGACAGAAAAGGTAATCATGCGCCTAAAGAGATAATGACCCATGAGGATTAGTGTATGGATGTGAATGAAAGGATAACTTTCAGTATCAGAATGAGAGCTGAAAAACTATAGAAAGAATGATGATGTCCAGTGTTTACTGAATTGATAAAGATTTGCCAAGTACTGTAAATGGGTGATGCACTATGACAGCAGTTCTAAAAAATATATGCCTCTACACAGTACAACAGGTTTCTGAATGATAAACTTGAAAAACTGATTTGTCTGAAATGTGATTAAGAGGGATGAACTGTGTCACCATTATGCAAAGAATATATGAAGGGGTACTGGAAGAGGTTAAGAATAGCTGTGAAAATATCATACAATTAATGTGCTAAAAGAGACTGAAGGTTAGGGCTGTTAATCTGTGTATATGAAAACAGTGATGAAGGAGAAATCAAAGTTTCAGTTCTGAAGGACACAAAGAAACTACAAAAAAACTAGGGTGGATGCAAGTGATTACAAAATTGTTTTCTTTGAGAGTTTAGTTAACATAAAAAGTATGACAGATGGAAAAAGAAGAGATATTAGAGAAGACTTTCTGCTAGAACTCCTGAACATGTTCAGCATCAAAATAGAGTGCAATAAATATGAGATAAATCTTATATGAAGCAGATGTGAGAATACAATGGCCTTTGTACAGAACAGAGAGAGGAGACATTTCGTAACAGAGAATAAATTATAGATGAAGAGGAAATGCGAGTGGAAAAGGTGAAGGAACACATTAATAAGGGTCTTACAGTAGGAGGCAGTTAATAAATGAAGCAATGTTATAGGGAGGAGCTTCTACTTAAACAATATTGATCCAGTAGTGTGGAAGGCACAAATATAATATATTTAAGTAAATAAACAGTTATAATATTCTATTAGAACCTGTCCAGTAAATATTACTGTGGGGGAGAAGGCACAAGGCAATGTTCTTTGGTAAAGAAAATTCAAATGTTCAGGTATCAGATCCCTAAGCCCTATTTTTCTGTTAGAACACTGCTATAAGGAAGTAAAGGGTGGTCAGGAGAAAGGAATATTCACAGAATCCCCATTCCATAATTTACCCTTTTGACTACATTCACATTCTGTGCCAATTAACTACTTTCATTTACCTATCATTTCGTTTTTATATTTTCTCTATTCTCTACCTCACCTGCTTAGGGCATCTGCATTCTATCTACATCTTAACTGCTCTATACTAAATGGTATGAGCAGGAGATAATGCTTCCCAAATGTGAAAACCCAATCAAAATACAAAATCCCTCAGTATACATTCTGAGCACTACTGTTGCATTTCTGACAGCAGATTCTCTTTGTACATTAACCCATGAATTTTTCAATTCTGCATGGATGTTGATTTTGATATAGAAAATGGCATTAACAATTTCTTCCTTTTTTTTTTTTTACAAAAAAAAGGTAGACTTACTACATGACATACTAGGGTTTACTGAAATCAAGCAATGTATCAATAGGGTTGGCTGCATTAAAAATCTAAAAAAATTACAATAACAAAAATATATAGTAAATTATGTGGTTGCTGAATCACCTTTAAATGCTAAATCTGATATTAAAGCAAAGAACTTTTGTACCTCCTATAAAAAAATAAGATGCAAGAAAAATGATGCATTCATCTGACACTTCTGGAGTTAGTGGACCCCACCTGCATGTGGTAGCACCATAAGCAATAAGTCAACTTCGACAAGGCTGTATCAACGTCAGTGGACGGAAAAGAGTACAGCGCCATCAAGGACCTTCTCACCCACCTTATGATGCACTTCAGCTCCTATGGATCCATATGCAGCCAAGTTCACCCCTACGTATCCAAAGTACTAAACTTCTTCCAAATTTTCTCCATTCAAACTCAAAACTCAACAAGGCTGTGTCTCTTCAAAGCTAAACCTAATATCCTAGTTTTTTGCTAAATCTTATAGCATATTCTATTTCACATATACATTCAACTTTCTCCTGTCATACACACAAACAAACTAAGAAACCAATTTCTGCAAATTCACGCTTGAATCTGCCACTGGCACCATATCATCAGCACACAATAAATAATACACCTCCCAAGCACTCCTACCCCTGCCAAACTAAAGACTTACTCGTCCCTAAAACCATCGCATTCACTTCCCTCACCACCCCATCCATAAAGAGACTGAGCAGCCTGTTGCAAATCCATGTTCATCTGGAACCGTTCATCTTCCTCTCTAGCTACTTGTACATAAACCTTACTCTCTTGATAAAAACTCTTCACTGCTCTTTATAGCATTCCTCCACAACATACATTTGTAACACCTTCTACAAAGCAATAATAATGATAAATTTCTTTAATTACTCTACAGATGGACCAAAGCAAGAATGCTCATTACAATGATGCAGATACTGTACAATTCAAACACTGAGTTTAAAAGTACCATATAATTCCCAATATTTCTGGAGTATTCATTCTACGCTCCTCCCTTTCCAATGTTCAAGTTAACATAACAGTATTTTCTCTCATTCAACATCAGTCAAATCAATATCATCTACAATCAAGTCATTAACAAAAACATCATCCAACATGCATAATTCATTGCCACTACAGAAGCTAATGTATTTCTCATAGGTAACCATAAATAACCTGATACATGACACCTGAAAATGCATATTATCCACAACTGTTGACATAACCGGCCCCCCGGATAATAAAAGAATTACTTAAATTTTCAAGGGACCTAAAAGGTTATCTTAGAATTCAAAACTGACTGAAAGATTATCAATTATCTGCTAAATAAATGAGACTGAATTTTCAAAATACTTTTGTTTCATTGTATTTACATTAGTCAATATGAATCTTTAAACACTGAAACAATGCTACATGTCAATGAACTTCACCTACTCCTGATTGCCTCTTCTGTTAATACCTTAATATAAAAACTGATCTGGATGTTCACAACATCTAAGCCATGCTCTTAACCCATTCACTGCGGGAGTATTGTGACAGCAACACCATAAGTAACTTGCATTGATTTAAGGAAGTGGAGTAAAATGTTGGAGGAAAGTGTATGACATATACTTGGTGCTGGACTCTCTTCGGCCCCTGCTGGTCCATCTAAAGCCTGGGGCATGGATACTGAAAGACTTTTTGATATCCTGGAGTCTGATGAACTCAGTGAGCAAGCTTAAAGGTACAGAAAAAGAGAAAAGTAAAACAGAAAAGTGAAAGCTTTGAAATTGACAATCCAAATGCTGCAAAACAGATGATGAAAGGTGGGATGGGAGATCAGCTAGATGACTGGCTGTCCACATGGTATTGCTTAGAGATGGAAAATGTACAGTATTTATGAAATAATCATGGCCTTTACCTTTATTTTATTGGCAAATATACTTTTTTCTATGGAGTCACTCATTCAATACAACAAAAATACCAAACAGGTTAAAAAAACTTACAAAAGTAAATAAAAAAAATGCAGTCTGAAGTAACTTTCCAAGAAAGACTTCTGCATCACTCAAATATGTATCTATGTATAAACTTATTCATCAAAAACAGATAAACAGACAAACTGATTTGTGCTTATGCAAACACCTAAGAACCTAAATGCATTAGTATCATGGAAGTGATAAAAAGAAAAAACAGTGGAAAGGGTAAAACTCAGAATACTTATGCATCTGGCAGTGCTAACAGGAATTTCCCCTCCTACAAAAGCAAACTTTGGCTTTTCTGATTTATTGGAAACCTCCGAAACATGGGAGTATCTCTGTATCTACATTAAGTTGCAGTGAATGGGTTAACTGCCTCATTCATTTATGCCTGAAATTCATATTGCACCCTCTATATAACATGGACTGAAAATTACACTAATAATAAACTTAAAATGAAATGTTCTAAGTGTGTTCAAGCCCTAAAAACAAACGGCACATACAATGCACTTAAACAATGCATTCTCCAACTCTGACAAAACTAGAAAGGTAATGAAGGAAAGCTTGCAATAATGCCAAAAAGATAGTGAGAACCATTTCATGCCTTGATTTACTTGATTTAAAGAAAGAAATCCATAATGTGAATAACATGTACATTGTTGGTATGTGATCAAAGTGTCTGGCTGATACAACATCCTTCTCTGAATGTTTGAAAAAGTAAACTGGGTGTCAACCAAAAACTATTTTCCTTCAAAGGCAAGAAAATTTTGTGAAATTCATGCATTCTTCCAGGACTTACTAATCAAACAATATAATTTAGAGAAAAGCAATTTTGCATGATATTTTTTCTCATACTTGTTCATTGTTTCCCCATGTTAGCGAGGAAGCACCATGAACAAAGAACAACCTAATTTGCTCACATGCACTCTTTAGCTGTCACTTATGATGTAGAGAATCCAAGCCCTCTATCCATGGAGAAATATATTAATATAAAGTGTCCACAAAATAAACCTTGTTCACCGAGTACATATATATTTTCAAAGGTGATACACAGTTAAGGCTTACTGTAGGTACATGCATACGACACTCTCAGGGTGAAATCGTCGTACATCTGGTTACCGAGACTAGTGTTTCTAACAATGTGAGCAACAGCAACCTGTCTCAGTGTGCCTCAGGCTATCTTTAGGGAAGGATCTTCTTTCTTTACTCATCCTGACTGACATTTAATTTTGAGAGTTTTGCTTCTGGGCAATGTACTTCCTCCACCTGTGCTTCAAGATGGTTGGCTCTTACCTTTCTAAAGAGGAAAAAGCCTAGAAGCAAGAGAATGTGGGTAAACATGATATTTCTAGGCACACTGGCCACATAGAACCCATGATCAGGTGATTGCTTCCCAGTGCTTATAACCCTCCGACAATGTCATCCCACCAATGAAGCCTACCCTTATTGCCCATGAAAAATGTCTAGATCTATAAATAACCTCTTAAGACAAGAGGTATTAGAGCAACCCTACATTTCAATCACTGAACTCAATGAAAGCAATCTAAAACTTCCAGGGAAAAGTCTCCCAATGAACCATGCAACACTGAATGCAAAAGATCTTCACATTCCCACCCACAAGCCAGTTGCAAAACCCCTACTTATGAAGTAAATGAAATGCAAATGACTCATATTTCTTTGCACAGAAGTACAAGTACTGGAGAGAGCAACAGTAAAATAAGGCAGGGGAAGGTGAGGGGGTCGAAGGGTGCCAGCCACTATGACTCATTTCACAGTGAGGTTGCCATAACAACAAGACAGTAATGATCTGGAGTTTGCTGTAGTGGAGAAAAGGGTAAGGGAGGGTTGTATTTCTTGCATAAAAACACTACAGAAAATGGAGAGCAGTACATTAACATGCGAGAAGACTAACTTTTTCCATTAAGGGAGGGTTGTATTTCTTGCCTAAAAACACTACAGAGAATTGAGAGCAGTACATTAACATGCGAGAAGACAACTTTTTCCATATCATGAGCTTCATGGATGACACTTTATGCAGGATAATGCTCCCTGCCATAAGGCTAGAGAGTTGATGAACTGATTGTCAGAGAAAAATGTTTAACTGCTGGATTGGCCTGGAGTGATGGAAGGGTTTTGGGAAATCAGAATAGGTGAAAAACATAAAAAAAGGAAATTGAAGCGCTCTAAAGTTTCTGTTTGAAGCAGAGGCCAATAATACGATGAAAAGGTTCTACAGATTCAGAGAGAGTTCCCATGTGTCACTTCCCCAGGCCTTAATCAAATAGCAAACTGCAGAAATCAGATGAAGGTCACACATGCCTCTGGCAACATTTCATTAGTGCCTCGCCTCATTCACGAGATCAAAGACCCTATGGACCCAAAACATTTACATAGAAAACTTTAGAAACCTTGCCACATCTGTACCAAGACATCTGCAGATGGCAATCGAGGCAAAAAGAAAGATGACAAAGTACTAAAATGTAAATGTGACAATGCCTTTGAAAATGTGTGTGCACGTGTGTGAGAAACAAGGTTTTACCAGACACTGTATATTAATAGCATTTATGGATCTGGAGAACATGTGTGAAACAAGGTTTTAGCAGACACTCTATCAATAGGAGAAAACATATGACAGAATCAATTGGGATGTCCTAAAGAAGATCTTAAGAAAACATGGTGTGGGAGGAAAGCTGCTACAAGCAGAGAAGTTTGAGAAATTTTTATCCAGGTTGTTAGGAGTGTGTGCGAGCAGGAAGCAAGAGGTTGCTAATGAAGGCTGGTCTGTGGCAGGGTGTGTGGTGTCCCTATGCTTGTTTAAATTGTTTATGGAAGGTGCAGTAAGCGAGGGCAAATGCAAGTCTTGGAAAGAGGAGCGAATACGCAGTCTGGGAAGTGAGTCAGCTGTTGCTTGCTGATGACACAGCACTGATGGCAGATTTGAGTGAGAAACTATAGAAGTTGGTGACAAGTTTGGAAGAATGTGTAAAATGAGAAAGTTAAGAGTAAATGTAAATAAAAGCAAGTTTTTCAAGTTTAGCAGAGTAGCGGGGTAGATGCATAGATTAGTTGAAGTGTGAGTTTGAATATCTCCTTGTCATATGTAAGACTTGACAATGCTTTAACTCCCTCAGCTCATTTTTCAGAACTAGATTTTCCTGCAGAGAGCACTATGCACTAGCCATGTCTTTTGACAAAATGGTAGGAGCAGTATAGTAGAAGGTAGGAACATTTAAACAAGAGCACTAGGTAGAAATGTTAGGAACTTGCAGTTGGTAGGAGCATTAGATAGTAGTAGTCAGGAGGAACATTAGGTATGAGACAGTAAACACCACTAGTTGCCCTCTGCCAGTGGCCTGTTAGGGTGAGGCACTAAAGGCTATGAAGCGGCACTGGAGTTCTCTAGTTATGGAGACTCTATTGCCGTGGCCACCCCTCTGAGGGAGTTCTAATTGAAACAGGCATCAGCTATATATATTTTACATACCTCAGAGTGGACATAGCATGAAATGGAGTAATGAGGACAGAAGTTAGTTAAAGGCAGGTGAGGGGGTGAAGATTCTAGGAGCACTGAAGAATGTGTGGAAAGAGGTCATTATCTGGGAGGACAAAAATGAGAATGTGTGGAGGTGGGTGGATGTAGTTGAAAATAAAATGCTTGAAGACAATATGTGAAGTGAGATGAGGTGCTTTGATCGAGTAAAAAGGATAAAAGAGAGGTGTGGTAATAAACAGAATGGTTGAGAGAGCTGGAAAGGATGTGCTGAAATAGCTTAAGCATATGGAGAGAATGGGTGAGGAGAGGTCAACAAAGAGGAGGAGACAAGCAAAAGGGAAAGACCAAATTGGAGATGAAAGAATGGAGTGAAAAAGATTTTGAGTGACTGGGGCCTGAACATGTAGGAGGGAAAAAGGTGTGCACTGGATCGAGAAAATTGGAAAGATATGGTATATAGGGGTCAATATGCTGTCAATGAACTAAACCAGGGCATGTGAAGCAGCCAGGGGAAAACCACAGATGGGTTTGTGAGGCCTGGTTGTGGCTAGGGAGATGAAGTTTTGATGCATTACCCATGACAGCTAAAGAAAGGATGTGAGCAAATGCAGCCTTTCTTTGCCTGTTCCTGGCATTACCTTGCTAACATGGGAAATGGTAATCAAGTATGAAGGAAAAGAAAGATATAGCATCAATGAGATGGACTTGGATTAGAGCATTCAGTTGCCTCTGCTCTCAGTAAAAAAAAAAAGAAAAGGAATAAATGTTAGTACTCAATCTTTTTCTTTCTCAGGACAATGTATCTGCTTTTAAATTTTTACCCAACTTACAATACAGATGCCATCTAACTTTGCTAGTTGAAGTGATAATCCTTATGTGAACATCTATTCTTTTCCATGGTTTCAATCAGTTTTCAGTCTACATCTAAGTATAGTTTTATATGTTCAATCTATTGGTTCTTGCTGAATGACAAACTATAGCACAATAGACTGATGTCTGATAAACCTGAGCTCTAGCTACACCTGAGGTTTTCAATACAAACTATTATACGGTAAAAATGAACTAGCTCTCTTATATGAATCACCTGCTCCAAAATTTAATGCATTCTTTTAAAAAATTCACTTAAAGTTAACCTGTATGCCTGTTCCTAAAAAACAAAAAATGCAAGTCTTGGTATGTGAGAACAATATATATCAAATCCAAGAAAAAATAAAAACACTTAAGGATTTACATCATCTGTAAAGCAATATCACAAAATACAACCATGTACAAACTGTTTACAAACACAATCAAAGACACAGCAGTCTACTTATAAAATTTTCCCAAAGTCTCACTAATTTCAGTACAATTTGTTGCTCCAACCACGACAGACACTTACTTTTTCTGTACTGATTCTTATTTTGTAATCAGTAAAATGTCTGGTAGGGTACCACTTTTGTCTGAATCACAGTTAAGTGATATAAAATCTCATTAAGCAAAATATCTCTACAAAATTCCTACATAGAGTAAAAACTGCTTCCTCTATTGGTATACAACAAAAAATCCCACATTTCAGTTTCATTATCAATACACACACACACACACTGCAGCTTCAAACAATCGTATTCATTCTTACCATCCAGTCTTACTCATACGTGAAAGTCTGTAGCTCAGCTCCTATTAATTTATCTCTCTTGTAATTATACTCTTATAAATACTTTAACCACAACAGAAGAATCTTATCACATACAATACATTATATTCAACAATTTATCCTTTTACAGCAAGTTCACGGCAAGTATTACTACTGCATTCAGTTAAAAATATGCTAAGAATTATGAAAAAAATATCCTTCATGTCATGGCAAGTAACCAACTTCTACCCATGAAAAAATATATAAATGCACAAACACAAAATCTGATTGTGCTAAGTGGGCTCATTCTTCTGAACAAGAATAGTGCCCAAAGAAAGACTTACTGTTCACTTATCTACAAGAAATGCATTTTTTCATTATGTACAAGTGACATTCACCATTCCAAAGATTTAAAAAGAGAAAAGTCTGCCCTTCTGACTATTATCTCAACCAGATGTAGAGACAGGAAAATCCTCATTTATTTTAGATGTTAAATTCAAAACTGAAAATAAAAAGTAGGTATCATGACAATAGCTTTACAATCCCAATCCTAGGTGGTAACTGGAGTTCTACTGTAAACCTGAGAAGAAAGTATAGAGAGAAACACTAACTTGATTACCTGAGGACTGTATGGAAAAGTCTGGCAAGTCAAAAGACTAGTTTTCATCAGGTATGTGGTCAAGATGCATCTTTGAGCAGCATGAATCCCTGGGGATTAAGGAGAAAGAATACTACCCACATACCTCCTGTGTCACAAAAGGTGACTAAGAAGGATCGGAATGGGGAGCTAGAAATCCTCCCCTCCTGTAACACCACTATCTATATCTGTAGGAACAAGAAAGAGCTAAGCAAGTATTTTTCCTCTAAGTCTCAGTTGTCTGCTCTTGACACTCTCTCAATGTGATGGGAAAAGGCAAGAAAAATAAATCCTGAAAGAAATGCATCAGAAATGGTTCTACAAATTATGTTGTTTAAAGTTTGCCTCCCATAACTGCAATGGAGAAATATTCAAGGATCACACAGTTCAACTTGTCAAGATATACAGCTCTCCAATTAGAACAAAAACATTTTATATAGTAAAATCCTCAATCCCTGTATATTCTCTCAAGTACTGGACGAGTCAAAATTTAATTGACAAGATGAAAAATAATACAAAGAACCTTCTTTCACAGTATTCATAAATTGGCTGCACTGTTATTCAAGCAGAAGATAACTTATTGTTCATGTAGTATCTATTTTTCTTTCTTTATTTCATCATGAAAATCACGTTCAAGGCGAGCTGCTTCCCCTTTAACCATGTCTTCAAGTTCTCTCTCCCTTTCTCTGATAATCATTTCTGTTTCTGAGTTCATATCATTTTCATTTTCTCTGTCAATCTTCTCAAAATCAATATCTTTGATGACATCATCTAACATCTCATTGAGTTCCTGTGCTGCAGAGTCTGTTTCATCAATTCTATCTGCTTTGTCTTCACTTCCAGTGTCTGCTGAGTTTACCTGAGAAGTTTAATTAATGATATTGAAATAATTTAGCAGATACTGAAAAGAGAGATATTCATATACAACATATACATATATACACATGTACATAATTCATACTTGCTGCCTTTATTCATTCCTGTCGCCACCCCGCCACACATGAAATAACAACCCCCCTCCCCCGCATGCGCGCAAGGTAATGCTAGGAAAAGACAACAAAGGCCACATTCGTTCACACTCAGTCTCTAGCTGTCATGTATACTGCACCAAAACCACAGCTCCCTTTCCACATCCAGGCCCCACAAAACTTTCCATGGTTTACCCTAGACGCTTCACATGCCCTGGTTCAATCCATTGACAGCACGTCGACCCCAGTATACCACATCGTTCCAATTCACTCTATTCCCTGCACACCTTTCATATATATATATAGAACTAAGTGAGGAAAGAAAGGCCAGAGTGAGATGCTTGGAAACATCATTAAACTAACAGCCGTATTCATCTATCACTCTAGATCTATGACGCCTGTACCCTCCAGTAACTCCTATCAAGGGGATGGCCATGGCAAAAGAGGTGCCACCTTTGCCTGTCCTTACATGCCTCCCTTGCATATGCCATTCCATAAATTCTTCTACCATTTACCTATGGAAGTGGAATTCCTAGTGATGAATGAAAAACTTACCATCTTTAATATCAAATGTAACTAACTGAATTTTATTTGTTTACCTCAAAGCTACAACTAAAACTTTCATTAGGAACCCATTACAAAATGATTCACAGCCACTTAAAAACAGATATAATTAAAGAATGTTTTTCTTTTTTAAGATCATTGGACCAATGGTTAGATATCCTACTTACCACTTCTACATACCCTGAATATGAAATTGCATTAATTTTCTCATGCTAACTTACATATACTCTAAATAAAATTCTTGCTAATGAAGAATCAAAATATAGGGAATACAAATGTTGCCAAACAACACATACCTGAGGCTCTGAGGATATAGTACCAGCCTCTTCTTCCTCCTTGACCTCTGGCCTATTGTGTGTGAAAGCAGCAGCTCGAGCACCTGAGGTACGACGCTGAGGAGACTCAGGATTCCTGTAAAAATATCTATTACAGTTACAACAATTTAAAAAAAAGCTGTTGTCAACTACTTGTCTTCTTTACTTTTAACTCTTTTAACCATTTCCGCCTCTACTTTTCCTGTTGCGTAAATCTGCATAAGCAGTCCTTACTATTCCAAAAAACTTTTTAAAGCAAGATGCAGCAAGCTAATTTTAGTGAAAGCCAAACCAAGACTCATTTTTTCATCAAATATTTCTAGCATTCTTGCTTGGTCCTAACAAGACTGGATGTCAGTATGTGAAATGTTTGGTGTTTTTTCTCATGTGCCATTACAAGAGCTGGAAAACACATACCTAATCATCAACTGGCAAGTCATACAAGCATATGTATTGCTTCATTTGAATTATTTTCTACCTATTCCTCGTACTCAAAGAAATCAGAGGACAGTCAAAATACAACATACCTGAATGACACTCTTCGTTTTTTGTGAGTCCAGATATACTTATCAAGACGAGTGAAGCGGTACTTAAATTTCATGCGTTCCTTGATCTTCTGTGGGATGACTAAAAGGGTAGTAAGGGTGTTCCCGAGGAATAGGAGGAGAAACAAAATAGCCAGAGTTGAAACCTGAAATGAAAAAAAAGGAATGAGCCAGAAATATAGTTTACAGCACAAACATGCCTTTTCATAAAAGCACTGAACCTAAGTAATCCCACCTCCTATGGGGTTTAAGTAACATCTACACAATCAAAAATAAATATAACTGGCTGATGCTATGCATTTCACATAGAAACAAATAAATACAGGAAAATGCTATTCACTACAAATAAGCTGTACAAGTTCTAGAAAGTCATTTTAAGATATACTGAATGATAGGGGTATTACTCCAGATCTTCATGATCAGTACTGGGAGTTTTTGGGTTAACACCCAAAACATATATCCATGACAAGGGAGGGTGAACACATGATTTCCTTATGCCATACTGTGTACCACTCTCTAACTTTGAATATCAATGATGAGCATTAAGCGAAGTAAAAACCAACTATTTCTAAACCCCCCCCCTCTTCCGAATAAAATTCGCAGGTTTCTAGAAGAATAAGTTTGGACTGAACTCTGTCTCTACAAGCAGCTCCATTCAGGAGTGCCTTCTTTATCTTGCACTAATCTGAGCAACTGTAACTCATTCAAGACATTGCAAGGGAGTGGAAGAACAGCACATGGGGCAAGACATGAATGTAGCCTGGAAAAGCTTCAGAAAATCCTCTGAAGCAGCAGAAAGAATATACATCATACATCAGAGTTAATATCAATATGAGTCATGTACTGCTGAAAATATCAAAAGAAACCTTAAAGAGTTATACAGTAATGTTAGAAGCAACAGCATCATTACCCAGTCAATAGGTCCATTAATTATGGAAGATGGTGACTTGCTTCACAACAATGAAGTCATGGAAAAAATATCAAATGATTTTTTGCACCCGTATTTACCATCAAAGAAACAACCCATGTCCTAAATCCAGTTTGTTGATAAAAGAGAAAATTCTTCAGCAAACTGATATAAAAGTCAAAGACATACTTTCAGCAATAAATGGAATGAAAATAAAAAAATGGCAGGCCCTATTATGTTTTATCTGAGAACAACGAGGCAAAAAATGAAATTGTAAAGTGCTTGACTGTCCTTTTTTGATAAGTCACTTGCTAAGGGAAAAGTTCCACACGAATGGAAATTTTTGTCAATGTAACACCGATATTAAAAAAAAAAAAATCACTACCCAGAAATTATTATCCTATTAGTTTAATGTTTCCCATTTTTTACAAAGTTAAAATACAAGGAGGGGAGGATTTCTGGCCCCCCGCTCCCATCCCCTCTAGTCGCTTTCTACGACACGTGAGGAATGCGTGGGAAGTATTCTTTCACCCCTATCCCCAGGGATAATATATATATATAACACATACATACATACATATACACACATACACACACACATATATATATATATATATATATGAAAAATGTAAGAAATAGTTTAGAAAACTGAAACTTCTAGCTTGAAATGAAATGAAAAATGAATGTCACATAATGGTTCAACCTCTGGCTATGGAAAAGGGAAATGTATAATTTATTTATACTAACGTTATGTGTGGAAGTTGAGAACATTATCTCGGAAAGCAAAAATGGGTATGTTTGAAGGAATAGTTGTATACAATGTTGTATGGTTGTGAGGCGTGGGCTATGGATAGAGTTGTGTGCAGGAGGGTGGATGTGCTGGAAATGAGATGTTTGAGGACAATGTGTGGTGTGAGGTGGTCTGATCGAGTAAGTAATGTATGGTAAGAGAGAGGTGTGGAAATAAAAAGAGCATGGTTGAGAGAGCAGAAGAGGGTGTTTTGAAATGGTTTGGGCACATGGAGAGAATGAGTGTGGAAAGATTGACCAAGAGGATATATGTGTCGGAGGTGGAGGGAACGAGGAGAAGTGAGAGACCAAATTGGAGGTGGAAAGATGGAGTGAAAAAGATTTTGAGTGATCGGGGCCTGAACATGCAGGAGTGTGAAAGCCGGGCAAGGAATAGAGTGAATTGGATCTATTTGGTATACCGGGGTTGACGTGCTGTCAGTGGATTGAATCAGGGCATGTGAAGCGTCTGGGGTAAACCATGGAAAGTTGTGTGGGGCCTGGATGTGGAAAGGGAGCTGTGGTTTTGGGCATTATTGCATGACAGCTGGAGACTGAGTGCGAACGAATGGGGCCTTTGTTGTCTTTTCCTAGTGCTACCTCGCACACATGAGGGGGGAGGGGGATGGTACTCCATGTGTGGCGAGGTGGCGATGGGAATGAATAAAGGCAGACAGTGTGAATTGTGTGCATGGGTATATATGTATGTGTCGGTGTGTGTATATATATGTGTACATTGAGATGTATAGGTATGTATATTTGCGTGTGTGGACGTGTATGTATATACATGTGTATGGCGGTGGGTTGGGCCATTTCTTTTGTCTGTTTCCTTGCGCTACCTCGCAAACGCGGGAGACAGCGACAAAGCAAAATAATATAAATAAATAAATAAATGGTTTAATGTCTGTAGTTGTTAAACTTAAGGAAACCATCATTCATGATGGAATTTTAAACCTTTTAGAGACCATCACTTCATAAATGATTCTCAGAATGGTTTTCAAGGAACATGCTTGTGTGAAAAATCTGCTCGAGTTCTTTTAAGATATAATTAATATGCATGACGAAATTAGAGCAGCTGATGTTATCTTTATAGATTTTCAAAAAGCTTTTGATAAGGTTCCACATCAAAGGTTACTAGCAAAAATAAAGTCACGTGGCTTTGATGGGGTTGTACTTCAGTGGATAGGGTATTGGTCGACTGGCCATAAACAAAGCCTCAGAATGGATAAATGTAACAAGTGAGGTACCATGAGGATCAGTCTTAGGAATGGTTTTCTTTCTCAAAAATATCAATATTACTGATAATGGGCTGCATTGCAAGATATCAATATTTGCTGATGATACAAATTTTGGGGCCTGTAAAAAGCGAGGCATAAAGGCTAAGCAGCACCAAAGTTCACCAATTATAGAGACTTTTGCCATGGCCACCCGCATGAGAGAACAGGTGTGAGAGAGTAAGATAGATGGGCAGATAGATAGATAGATAGATAGATAGATAGATAGATAGACAGATAGATAGATAGACAGACAGAGTTTAAAATGTTCATCTGATATCAATCCCCACGAAGCAAATCTAATCAAATTACTGCAATTGTTTATCTGAGAAAATGTAATGTAACAGTTCAGCATACTGTATAAATCTGACATTACAATATCATAGGAAACTACAAAGCATACTGTTCTGAAACTATCTTTTATGTCATTATGCAATGCTGCATATCTACCCAATGCTGATCAGTTGACACAGCAGCCCCTGAGGGGGGGGGGGGGGGGGGGGGGGGGGGGGGGGGCTACATCTTATCATTGGCACAGCTTTATTTGTTCAAACAGGTATTTCTTCGGGGTATTATAACTCTCCTTCTCAAGGTTAATACCCAAATTGTCAGCATAAACCTTCTCTTAACATGATGTAAACCTGTGAATAATGTAACCAGTGAGATGATTACAAGGAATCTTTCTCATAGTTTGCTTCCATTCACAATCTTATATTTGTTCTCAAACTTCTCTGCATGAAAATACACACATTACTTTAATTTCCCTTATTTTCAAAATATAGAAAGTTTCTGATGTAAGCCTGTGAAACCACAAATATCTCTATTTCTGTTGGATCTTACCTGAACTTTGGGATTATCATTAAAACTACTGCCACATGCAAATAGTATAATTTTCATGCACTTCTTTATCTAATTTTTCCAGGGTAACAACTGGAAGGAGAGGTATATGCCTCCCTCCCATCAGTCTCAGACTCCTTGAAAGAAAGCTGGCCAGACATATGCACTCAGTTGAAAAATACTGGTAGGCAGAGCTTGAAATAAAATCAGTTTACTGGTGAAGCCTCACTGATGTAATTGTCAGTTGGTTAGTATTTTTAGTCAAAATTTCCAGGGCATTATTTTGGAAGGTATGAGCAAGCAATTGTTCTCTTATGGCCTATGAAAGTATATGCCATCCAATTTATACTGTGCATCACAACACATGCAATCTCTTCATCAAAATCACTCCTTCAAATTCAATTTTTCCTCCAGCATCCACAATGAAAGTATACAAAACTGCCTTTACTGAGAACACAGTTCATAATTCAAGATCCACAAAGTATGCATTCCTCTTAAACTAACTTACATGCCATTCTGCATTGTTACTGAAGGAGAGGAGATAAAGAGTGTAGGCATTATAAAGTTCCCAAATATATCCAATGAGGAGAAATGGGATGATGAATCCAAGACCCCGCCACATCCAGGAGTGAAAGCCTTCCACAGTAATGTCCATGTTATGACGTTCCCCAAGAGCTTTGAGGCGGTAGAGGCAACCACGCTGGTACATGAACATCAGATACTGTACAAAGCCTGTAAATGCAGAAAAGTATATTTCAGTAAATACCATCTAAAAAATTTCAACATACATTACATACAAACTGTGGACTGGAGTTACCTACCTTGTTAGTACTATAGTTAATGACTCCCTTCTTAGTACTCATGTGCAGGCTCATTTTGCCCATGGAAACTCTCAATGAAGAAGTAGTGGACTGTTAAAACATAGTTTTCCACAACCCACCTGCTTTAAAATATTTACATATTTGGTCACATTTCACAATGCATTCCCCCTATATTTGTACCATTCTCAGCATAAACTCAGTCATACAAACATCATTACAGCATATTTTTCTATGCTTTCTTATTCCATACTTTACTGTACTCCTATCCATCTTTTTTTTCATAGTGACAAATATGGCACAAGCAAAACATGCCTCAACCATGGCCTAAAGAGCGAGAAGAAAATAAGGAAAAGAATGAGGAAAAGTCAGAACTCCTCAGGTATTTATGAGATTTGACTAAAAGGTAAAAAGGTTTTATGATCACAGAAAGAGGTAAAGATGAAAGAAGGAAGAGTTTTCCACAAGCTTTGCTTTCTGAGGGAAAGAGGACATATCATAACAGTCAATCCACATGTGGTTAGATTCCACAGAGAAACTACAGAAAGCAGAAGCCAGTCACAAGTCAAATTGGTAGCAGGGACACATGCAGACAACTCAAGAGAATATTGGCCAAAATAGTACCTGTATCAGAAGATGGGCAACAACAACACTGCAGACAGAAAGGGATGGTTGGAAAGAGGTGACAATTGGAGCATTAATGAAATGGAAGGCATTTGATTCCACTCTAGCTAATAAAGGGGTGGAAAAAGAGCACCCCTGACTATGTCATTTGGGTTATTTCATAAAGTGGAGGCTATCATTTTATACTCCTTCTTCTCATTTTAAAAGTAAAGAGTATGTGCTTTCATATGGTTAAAACACCACAGAATTCTTAAGAAAGTATTCCAAATAATGCCTAAAGCTCTCAATACTCATATATAATAACACAAGTGTAGGAAAGATACTGACTAAAAACATTACTAATTCTGAAAATGGTCATAAGGGAGAGATACCAATCTTAACACGAGAAAAAATTCTACATTCATGACACTTACTGATGTACATATTGAAGCACATGAACTGCTTGCGGAATGCATAATAGGTTTCCCCATTTGGCCAAATCAGCAAAATACCAGATAAGACTGTAGATATGAAGTGATGTGCTCTCCACCATCCTTTAATTCTTGAACCATTAACCTGTGAAGCATGTTGCACTTTCAGTGGTTTTGTCAAGACTGTATAAAATATAAAATCTTCAAAAGCTTAAACAGTAAGATATCCATCACAAGGTTAATAATAAAAGAATAAAACATATACAAACATGTAATGGATAAAAAATGAACTCAAACACTAAGGAAAACCAGTAAGCCTTTCCTATCACTGTCAAGAATTTTAAAGTAATTACAAGAAAATAAGAATATGAAATAAAGAGTGCACACTTAGATAAACAGTAGAAAAATTCAAGAGAAAAAGAAAGTGTATGCAACATACGACTTTACGAAAGGCATAAGATATGGTGAATATAAAAGCATTTTGGAAAGCTGTGACTCTGTATGGTGTGGAAAGAAGAATTTTGAATGCTGTGTAAGTGACAGTAAGAGTGGAAGGCTGGTAATTAATGTGGAATTGTGTCTAGGATGTCATGTCACTGTGCTTATCTAAAGTGTTTTATGTTAGGGGCACTGTACAAGATAACAACATGGTGGGGTGACTGTAATGCAAGACTTAAGGTGGAGCAGAGATAAAACTGGAGTTGGAAGGATGGAGTTAAAAAAATTTTGAGTGTCTGGGGCCTCAACATGCAGGAAGGTGAAAGGTCTGCACAGGACAGAGTGAAATGGAGTGATGTAGTATACAAGGATTGACATGAACCAGAGCATGTGAGGCAGCAGGAGAAACCACAATAAGGTCTGTGAGGCCTATTTGTGAGTTTAGGGCTGTGGTTTTGGTGTATTACACATGACACCAAGGCCTTTCCTTCATCTGCTCCTAGCACTCATGCAAGTCGTACAGAGTAAAGAACAACACTGCATCATGTGGCAACACAAACCCAGGAGACATGTCTCACATTTTCCAAAACAACAAAGTGATTCTGTATACAAGAAAATAAGTTACAAAAAAAAAGAATTCATTACAAACCAAACATATACACACACAGTCATTTGCTCTTGACGCTATCTCACTAAAGTGAAAAATGGCGAATATGTATGGGGGGAAAAAAATTGGAATGATGTGGTATACTGGGGTTGATGTGTTGCCAATGGACTGAACCAGGGCATGTGAATCATCTGGGGTAAACCATAGAAAGGTCTGTGGGGCCTCAATGTGGATAGAGAGCTGTGGTTTTGGTGCATTACACATGACAGCTAGAGACTGAGTGTGAGTGAATGTGGCCTTTTTTGTCTGTTTCCCTGGTGCTACCTCGGTGAACCGGGGTGATAACGATGCTGCTTCCTGTGGGGTGGTGTAGGGACAGGAATGGATGAAGGCAAGCATGCATATGTACAAGTGTATATATGTATATGTCTGTGTATATGTATGTATATGTTGATATGTATATGTATATATATATGTGCATGTATTGGTGTTTATGTATATATATATACACACACACCATGGCAGGGCGTCCAGCTCCCTCAGCCATGCAGAGGTTAAAAGACCCACAAACTAGATTTCTAGTGTTTTTACGTGTGTCCCAACCTCATCTCCGTGGGGGCAGCATAGACTTTAATCTCATGCAGTTCCGATGGTGTGACAAATATGTCGATGGACAGACAAATGTATATACATCACAGGTTGGCTTCGAACCCTGGGCAGGGCATCTGGTTGCCTCGGGCATGTGGAGGTTAAACACACACACTAGACTTCTAATGTTTTTATGTGTGTCCCAAACTCATCTTGGTGGGGCAGCATGGCCTTTAATCTCACATGACTCTGACAGTGTGACAAATATGAAGGTATATGTACATGTAGGTGTGTGTATGTATAAGTGTGTGTATATGAACAACTGGGTCCCTCATCTGTTTCTTGGCACTACCTTGCAGATGTAGGAAATGGTGATCAAGTATAATAAACAAATAAGTGAATCATTAGGGTGGGGAGGGGGTGAAAGTTCTGGGAGCGTTGAAGAATGTGTGGAAGTCGAGAACATTATCTCGGAGAGCAAAAATGGGTATGTTTGAAGGAATAGTGGTTCCAACAATGTTATATGGTTGCGAGGCATGGGCTATAGATAGAGTTGTGCAGAGGAGGGTGGATGTGCTGGAAATGAGATGTTTGAGGACAATATGTGGTGTGAGGTGGTTTGATCGAGTAAGTAATAATAGGGTAAGAGAGATGTGTGCTAATAAAAAGACTGTGGTTGAGAGAGCAGAAGAGGGTGTTTTGAAATGGTTTGGTGACATGGAGAGAATGAGTGAGGAAAGATTGACAAAGAGGATATATGTGTCAGAGGTGGAGGGAACAAGGAGAAGTGGGAAACCAATCTGGAAGTGAAAAGATGGAGTGAAAAAGATTTTGAGTGATCGGGGTCTGAACATGCAGGAGGGTGAAAGGCGTGCAAGGAATAGAGTGAATTGGAACGATGTGGTATACCGGGATCAACATGCTGTCAATGGATTGAACCAGGGCATGTGAAGCGTCTGGGGTAAACCATGGAAAGTTCTGTGGGCCCTGGATGTGGAAAGGGAGCTGTGGTTTCAGTGCATTATTACATGACAGCTAGAGACTGAGTGTGAACGAATGTGGCCTTTGTTGTCTTTTCCTAGCACTACCTCGTGCACATAAGGGGGGAGGGGGTCGTTATTTCATGTGTGGCGGGGTGGCGATGGGAATGAATAAAGGCACAGTATGACTCATGTACATGTGTATATATGTACATGTCTGTGTGTGTATATGTATGTATACATTGAGATGTATAGGTATGTATCTTTGCTCGTGTGGACATGTATGTACATACATGTGTATGTGGGTGGGTTGGGCCACTCTTTCGTCTGTTTCCTTGTGCTACCTCGCTAACGCGGGAGACAGCAACAAAGCAAAATAAAAAAAAATATTATAAAGTAAATGTTCCTTGTAAAGAGAGACTCATAACATCAAGTTATATAAAGAACCAAATGCACCAAAACATTATATATACAAAGTGGTCATAACACGAACAATGGTGACATGTTAACACCAAGCTGTGGAGCACTCAGCACTATCTCAACAAATACAGTCCGACCAAAAGCTTGTTGTTCTCCCTCGGTAAGTAATGGCATATATCACTTGTCTCTTCGTTGTTTCACAATTACCATATGACGACCTTTCACTTAATAAGAAAAAAATTGTTTTTCAGTCTACTTGAAAAACAACCACTTCTCAGAAGCACAAAACCTGCAGATGCAAAGACAAGACCTCCTGAAGTACAACTGAACTGAATTGAACGGAAGAAAATTCTATTGCCTATGTATGTAGTTTGCTGGATTTTCTCTACACCAGGTACATCATATGGAAAGTTCCAACAAACTCAAAGATTTACCTGGACCCAAGAAATACAAACCTTAAGAATGCTTTCTCTGATGGTTAAGGTGCAGTAGTACCAAACCAACAGGAACATGTGAATAAGGTCAGCTATCCTGAAAAAAAGGAAAAAGTAATTTCAGGGAACAAGTACAAAGTACATTAAAAGACAGGTATTACCATACCAAACCATTTTTTTTTGCACACCTAAATGGTATCATTAATAATTATACCATACAATATGGGCCTTGTTCTGTCAACTGTAAAAGAGTCAGTGGGCTTGATTAAGGCAGAAGGGTAGTACAACAACTGGAGGTTGCTGCCCAGCCATTCCAACGACACTAATTATGTGGATATTCTTCCTGAATATGACTCAGATCAACTAAGTTTATTAATAAGAGAAGATGAATGTCCACTTAGTGAAGATGAGAGGTAAAGTGATGAGGGAGGAGATGGTGAGGGTGGACTTGATCCACACACACTTCTTTCGAAACATTTGAGCATGGCCTTACGCTTCTTATCACCACTGGTACTAAGAGAACATAACAGGTGCTTTAGTGGCGTGATGCAAGGTGCAAAACGTGCAATATACAGTCTAATGCAACATAAAATACTATATCCCAGCACTAAGGCTGCAAGATGGGCAGCTGCATACCTACATCATACAAATGCATAATTCTCAAATGGTGTTGGCAATGCCACACAACTGCAGTGCAAGCCCAATGATGATTGTGTTATTCCAAAAATAAGCCCAAATAAAAAAAAGAAATGTAAGAGGATCTTGCACATTGTTCTAAAAATGGCAAAAATCAGACATGAATAAGTCAAAGACGTCCCTGTGGCTCTCTTTTCTCCTCCACTAGTAACTTTACTTCATCCCACCACTCACTACCCTCTCTCCCCTACCCACCTCACACACACATCGTATGTTTCTCTAGCACTTGGCAGCACTGTTCCCTAAATACCTCCCATTCTTCACACACTTCCCTGGCTTTGTTTACTCTCACCTTTTGCTATTCTGCACTCAATATCTCCTAGTGCCTCTTCACACAAATCTCTTTTACAAGTTCACTTACTTTCATGATTCTCTTCTTATCCATAGCTTCCTCTTTTCCAAAAATCTCTACAAATCTTTGCCATCACCTGCACAAGATAATGATCAGACTTCCCACCAGGTGCTCCTCTCAGCACATTCACATCCAAAAGCCTTCCTTCTCACATTCATATATTTGTGTATGCCCCTCTTTTTTAACCAAGCATACTCAGTTACCAGCCGTTTCAGCACACAACTCCACAAGCTATTCACCTTTTCCATTCACACTGCTGAATAACCCATACCCCTAACTGCACTCTCAACTACCACATTACTTACCTTCACATTTATATCACCCCATCTATGCTACCCATTTTCTTGCAGCACAACTGTTGACACACTCACTCAGCTGTTCCCACAACACTTGCTTCTCATTGCTAGGTGCATAAGCACTAGTAATCACCTATCACTTGCAATCCACTTTCATTTTCACCCATATCTTTCTTGAGCTCACTTCCTTACTCTTTCACATAATCCCACAACTGCTCCAGTAGTAGTTCTATCCATTCCTTAGCTTTTGCATTGACACTAACCTACAACTTTACTCCTGAGACACTTCCAAACCATTCTTCCCCTTTACCCATGAGCTTTGTTTCACTCAAAGCCAGAACATCCAGTTGCTTTCTTGACATGTATTACTTAACTCTCATCTCATGTTACATTATCTCACATTCAGACACCCCAGCCTAAGGCTTTAAGGTGGATAAGCACTCCCTGCTAGGCTCCTTTTGTTCCATCTTTTAGAAATTGAAATGCAAGAGAGTGGGGAGTCTAGTCCCCTGTTGCCGCTCCACCTCAGCAACCTTTTTTGACACAAGGAATATGGAGGTAGACCTTCTCCCCTACCCAAAAGATGATACAAAAATATATATTTTGTTAAAATCCTTTGATTGTAAGAAAGTCTTTTATATTAACACTGATGACAATTTAAGGGTTTAATTACATCTATCAGACTAACAACAAAAACATACAAATTACTTACCTGACATTTGTTAAGAGGTTGAAAGTAGAGATGGCAAAGGCTACCAGATTAATGACAAGCTTAAACTTTTCATATTCATCTTTGTAACGGTACCTGAAGGCAAAGATATATTATGAAAACGTTAAATTCAAATAAATAGTGACTTATTCAGAGGACAGTAACACAATCTTTCACACAAAATATAAGAATTAAAATCAGTAGTAGCATATAACATGAATGAAGTAAAATGTTATCAATATATAAAAATTACAAAAAATCCTTTAAATTCAAAGAAAGAATTCCACTTGACTCATACAAATAAATTTAAAAAAAGCAATTGCATCACATCCATTCTTTAGCTGTTAGGTCATGCACCAAAACACAACTCCCTATCCCAGCCAGGCCCCCACAGACCTTTCCATGGCTTACCCTGAGTGCTTCACATGCCCTGGTTCAGTCCACTTACAGAAACATCGACCCCTGTATACCAAATCGTTCCAATTCACTATATCCCGTGCACACCTTTCTCCCTCCTACATGTTAGGCCCCAATTGCTCAAAATCTTTTTCATTATATCCTTCCATCTCCAACTTGGTCTACCCATCCTACATGCTCCCTCTACTTCTGACATGTATATCCTCTCTATCGACCTTTACTTACTCATTCTCCCCTTATATCCAAATCATTTCAGTTCACTCTCTTCAGCTCTTTCAGGTACACTCTTTCAATCACACCTCTCTTTGAACCTTTCATTGCTTACTCAATCAAAATATATGTAAAACACATACATAACTAGAACAACCGCAAGCAGTTACATCTTGTGTGAAAATTTAACTTTTGTGTTGTACAATAACAATGATAATCTGCAGATAATATGCAGATTCATATTTCATTATTTTTCCTGAAATCATTTAAGAATATAAAACATTTATCATTTATTACTTACTTCTCATCCTTATTCAAAATTGAAACATTAATGTTTCCTAAGATGATCTTCAGGTAGAGGCCACTCTGCTTTGGAATATTGTTCTCCATGTCATAGAGCTGAGCCTTACGACGAATGAGATCAGTTTGAAGCAAGTCATTCCTCTCACTATTGTCAGGGTCATCTCTGTGGTCTAACCTGAGGGTATGGTATCTTAGTTATCATTTCATACCATTTAGTTTCCAACAACTACCTTTCTATCAGTAGAAACAATAATGGAAAAACCTGATATCTATTACTTGTATGAAAGCTTATGAATAAGAACATTCACGTCCCATAATCCATATCAGAGTATAACTGATTTCTTTGCCAAATATTCAAAATTTCAAGACAAAAAAATATTTCACTAACTTTCTAAGGGACTGCTTAATTATACCAATGCGATAGCGTTGATGAACAATCCCTCTGATACATTTTTGTTGCAGCTGCGTTAGTTCTTCCAATTTCAATCGATATTCCTTGTGATTTTTCTGGGGGAAAAGAAAAATTTCCAACATAAATAGCTTTTCCTACTAACAATGTAGTCACTATTCCATAGAATCAAAACTTGGTACTTATACCATTATCATGTGCACTGTAAGTTTATGCAACAAAATCTGGTGTATTTCAAAAGCCAATTAACTTAAATCATGATAAAAGCATCAATAAAGATTAATCATGAGTTCTGAAACTGAAAATGGCCCAGGCAGTAATCAGGGTAAAGTGAGAATAACAGCCGTGTAAGAAAGATAAAACTCAAAGAGACCGTAGAACAATCTTAGGCATCAAAATGATGATTAACACTGCTACACCAGTTTCAACAAAAAACCTACCTAGAATGGTTCCTGTAGGGCATTCTTGTAGTAGTACTACTGTACTGGCTTTAATTTCATCAAGATGTAATCCATAGAAGTACTCTAAACAGAGAGCTTTCAAAACCCTCTAAAATCCAAATCTTGAAGGAAAGATTGCAAAAGTTTCCAGACTGACTGGCAATGTCTTACAATTGAGTAACATATCTTACAGCAAGGAACTAGGATCATATACTCTCCCAATCTCAGACCGTAAAACAGTTTGAGAAAATCCATGTGAAAGTTCCAAAAGCCCAAGCTTTGGCATCAGTCTCCTAAATCTAGGGGGTGATATGGTCTAATCTAGAAAAAACTTCTGGGATCAGCTGAGTACAGTGGGCAGCTTAGCTGGTTACTTGGGCTTTAGGCATACTGACCACCCAGGTCATCAAAACCAACAACATGAAATTCTTGAACACTTTCTTCAGGTGTTCAAGATGGTTCTAAAACCATAAATGCTCTGACTGCAAGTACGGCCCTTTGTATTACACATCTCAGTCACCCACAGAACGTCACTGCATCCCAAGGAGAAATGGTAAACTTCCAGTGAAAACACATTACACACTGTCTAATTTTGGCATGTCTCACCAAGTACCACTGGGATCTTTTCAAATTAGCACAAGTCCAACCTGCTACTGATGCCTCACATATGAATGCCTTCAATCCCAATCCCCATTGCTTTAAACAGCTCAACCCCTACTGATGACTTGTCCTCTACTATTTACCAACACTTCATCTCTGAACATTTACCGGCACTTTAGAACCAACATTATCAAACCAAACCTAACCACACCTAATCTAGGGTAGGAAACAAGCTGTCAGTAAGGGCCTCAGTGTCATCCAACCTTCCAAAATATATCTTCCAAAATATCATTTTATTACAACTTTCATCTTAGTCTTTCACCAGATATTATCTTTATCTCCCTAATCAGAGACCTATATCAGTAGTTTTAAATTTCTCTTACGATGTTCTCTCATCATTTTAGGTATTACTTGATAAACACTAATTTCTCATAGGCTGTGAAACAAATTATTGTAAACATATGCAAAAAAGCAATAAACTGTGATAAAAAATTTCACAAGGCGACTGGGGTTCCTACAGTATTAAATGTATGTATTACCAACTTCCTATCTTTGGATCCCATATTTGTAAAACTATGACATAGTCTTTTGTCCATTTCTGTACAAAGGAAGAAACAATCATTGCACAAGCTATTAACCATAATCATCAAATGACAATTATATCATTTGCATTCAGGGATCCAAGCATTTATTCTATTCATCCACCAAATGAACAAATTGAACTAGAGCAAGCATACGTGTTCAACTTATATCTTAGTACATTCAGTTTAATAAATGATACTTATGGAGTCCTAAACTTAATTGTTAAGTCCCAAGTAAACCTGCGTTGATAAGCTTGTGTTACCGACGTACCAACCCACAAAATATATTTATTTTCTAAAAGATCGTGGGTATCTCTCCATATTCATCTTAGCCAAGCAATAAACTCAAATGAAAAGATACTCTATTACCAGAGGAAGATAAAATATATAATTATGAAAAAAAAAATGTCTCCCAGAGAAAATACAACGGTGGGAATTCAGGCACCTATTATCACATTTACTTACCTCAAGTACCCTATACTCATTACTAAGTGTTTCCCACTCTTCTATACACGCGTCTAAGCTGTTGTGTTCCATTATACCGGCAAGAAAATTGGCGGTTTAAAAAAAAAAAAAAATCTGTAGACGGACTTTAGAACACCCGCACGACAGATATCAGCTGAGCCATGATAAACACTGAGCAACGCGGGTCAAGAAGTGTTGCCATAACTACCACCTCTTACGTAAAGCACACACACACACACACACACACACACACACACTTAACCATCTACCTAGTACGTATATTTAGAGTATTATATAATTTCAAACTTACCAAGGAACTTTTCTGAGTCATATTTCATAGTTTTTATTCAAGAATCGATAACAATGGTTATGTTTAGTTATACTGATATATATATATATATATATATATATATATATATATATATATATATATATATATATATATATATATATATATATATATATTTGAAACATGGTGTGTATTATGATATTTTGTCCTGCATCTCATCTGAATTACGTAAAGTAATTTACGGTGATCAGCTAATTACCTTACATTACATCAATATTACATATTCAGAAAGCAAAAAGAGACAACTAGGTCTGCACCGTACCAGAGATCTTGGATCATCTTGAAACTTGGATAACTTAATGGAAGTCCCTACAAATTCGTTTTTAAAACATAAAGACTTTTCTTGATGGCTGGACGTCATCAAATAAGAAATATAAGAAACGAAAATGATTTGGATTAGGGGAAGGTGAGTCAAATACACGTTCCTTATAAATGAATGTGCTTCCTGTGAAGCTCAATGATCAGTGTGCACAGCACACAACTTGACCACCTATCTTACAACTGCAGAACGATCGTCTTGTTTTGTGAAACCTAAGCTGTCAATTGTACTCCACACCATGTAGAGGATATCATTATCTATAAAGTAAGCTACCGGACGGAAAAAAACATAGTACACATTAATAAAGACTTTTCCTCTCTTCTTTCCTTGGGCACGTTACCGACTATAAAATGTAATAGAGGGAGGACATGAACAGCATTTAGTGGTAGTTTAAAAACTACCGTGTTTCTATCATCAGATGAATTTCTTTGAATAAAAAAACTATGGCAGATATATCTATATTAAGTAGGTATCATTATCATTTCTTAAACTGCAGTTTTATAGGCACATGGGTCCAATGAAAGTGTAGTAATAGAGGATACAGGAAGAATCATATCTATTGAATATTATTATGCATCACAGTATTATATATCAGTATATCATATAATGTGAATAATACGATACAAAAATAAAAAATTGTCAAGCTGATAAATGCCTCGATGTGTATCTCCTACGCAAATAGGTATCGAATGTCGTCTGCTGGAGGATATTATAGATAATCAGTCATCTAGGGTACGAAGAATCTGAATCCTCTGGTTGCAGTCAAGAAATCTTAGTTTATCCTTAAAATACTATTAAATACTATATTTGTACGATCGAATTGCAGTAAGATATAAGCTGTACACAAGTAATGGTCTTTATTCAAATGTGAAGTAAACAGAAATGAGCTGATTGAAACTGTCAAAATTGGATGATGAGTTGGCATGTGCATGGATACCATATGTGAGCCCCTTGAGAAAAGACAGCAGAGTCCAGCTTTATTTGGTTTAGCAGTAGATCACTTTAGTACAAAATGAACATAGGAGAGGTGAGATGAATTGCAATGAAATAGGTTTTGGGGCTAAGTGTTAAGTGATTTTAATACTGGTCACAGTTGGTAATGGGGTCTTAGTGGAACTTTGATATTGTTCACACTAACCACAGTTGTTATACTTGGATCTTTTACTTTATAGACTTAATCATATTTTAAGCTGGTGTCTCTTGGCTGTAAGGGTAACTAGGATTAATATTTTATAGTGTTTCCTGATATACTAACAATCTGTTATCCAATAAAGTTATGGGTAATATGGAGTTTAGGTTTAGCCACTTGGTGCTGCTAACTTTGGATACTGGGTGATATTGTTTTGCAGGCAAGCCAAACTTCAGCTTAGGTCATTGGATGTGAAATGACCGTTTTATATTGCTGGTGTGCACAGAATCTAGTAACAGTTGCAGCGCATGATTTACAGCATATTTTAAAGTATGATGTTAAATAAGGTGCAGAAATCATGTATATAGGGGGAAAACATCTGGATGACAATAACTACAGTTGATAATATACTTTTTAGATATGGACAAAGCCCATAAGAATCTCACAAAACCTCATATAGTGACTTAATTGATTGTAGTGATTTGCCAGAATCATATGTTTTCTCCAGTATTGCATCGTCACTTTGATGTATCATCTGCTTGTTAATATATAGCCCCATACTAGTACAATTCCATGTGTGTGAATGGTATATTTTGATAAGAATATCAAACAATAAGATAAATTCTGACTATTAGTTAGGCTGAATGAAGTTTTCATTGGTTATGCTGATTTTTTACAATTTTCTTGAAATAATACTTTCACTATATTCTAAAACATTCTGTATGAAAGAAAAGATACACTGCTCATATGAGGGTATTTTTGGAACTACAACAAACTATGTTAAGCACTCGAACATAAGCAGTTATTTCCCAAAGCTAGTCTTGATGCAGAGTGAAGTTAGACTTTTGCTTGCAGTGTTCAATCCCTAAATGTCAGGTATGATTTGAAAATTCCATTCAAGAGTGCAAGAAAATGAAAATAAAAAGACTCTCTGAACTGAATATAATTTCAAAAGTAACAAATTAGGCAGTTACATCATTACCATTTTGTTGGCTTGGTTGAGGTTTTTCATGTTAAGGCTCCAGTTATGGACAAAAGTCCACATCAAGGGTGGGCCTTAATTGAACTATAGAGAGAATTATGAAACAGAAAAAGAAAAAGCAAGGGAAAGTATTTATGAATTTTTGAGAAAGTGAAAAACCTGTCTTTTGAATTGAGCCATGGCATGATTATTGGGAAAGACATGAGAGGGGTAGAGAGTTACAAAGCTTCAACGTGTAGGGAAAGAAGCAGGTATCAAAACAGCCCTCCCTTGAGTTGCTGATGGCCACACAATAATTATGACACAGCAGTATCCCAGGTATTGTGTGGTCTAACTAGTGGTGTGGGCACACAAGGAGCCAGCTCTCAGAAGCAAAAGCCATTTCCCCATTAATGAGTTAGTACTTTGAATAGACAAAAAAAGGCCTCTTTCAATCATATTTATTTCTGGGTGCCATGTTGATACACCAAAACCACATCCACAACCAGGTCCCAGAGACATTTCCTTGGTTTCCCCAAGCTTCCTCATGTGCCGTGGTTCAGTCCATTATTAGCACATCATCTGTTTAGTGCATCACTCTGATTCACTTTATCTCCAGCATGCTTTTCACTTTTTTCCATGTTCAGGCCCCAAGCCCAGAAAATCTTTTTCACTCCATCCTTTCATCTCCAGTTTGGTCTTCACCTTCTCCTTGTCACATCCATTTCTGACATATATTCTCTTTGTCAACTTCTCCTCACTCATGCTCTCCATATGTCTAAACTATTTTAGCACCCCCTCTTCAGCTCTCTTACCATACTCTTCTTATACCTCACCTTTCTCTCACTTATTTACTTGCTTGCTTGCATACTTGATCAACCTACTTATTATTCGAAGACATTTCATTTCCAACACATCCACCCTCTTCCATGCATTCCTCCTGTCTGATATGACTCATAGTAATGGATACATAATTGTAGGCAAATGTTTTACCTCTGAGTGAGCCTGTGGGCTGAAGCTTCAAACAGCTTGGTCAACTAAAGGCCCTGCCTATACCGAGCCTGGGCTGTGAGGGTAGAAAACCCCTGAAGACTTCAACATGTATTCACCATATCATTCAAAGTATCTTTTGGTTTTCCCCTTCTCCTTGTTTCCTTTTCTTCTGATATATATATACAGTTTTACTCAGCCACTTGTCACTCATCTTTTCCATATGTCCAAACCATTTTTTCACACCCTCCTCACTGCACGGTGTCCTTATTCACTTCATTTCCAACACATCCACCCTTCTCCGTACATCCTTATCTAAGTGCTACACTGCACGTTCATACAACATTGTCGGGACTACTATAATATGAAATACCTATCTTTGCCCTCATAGACAGTGATCTTTCTTTCTACACACTCCTCAATGTATCCAAGACCTCAGCACCTCATCCACCCTATGGCTTACTTCATCTTTCATGATTCCATAGGCTGCAATGATGGAGGCAAGTGTGAAAGGGATGTGTGAGAGAAGTAATGAAAGTGACAGTTGAGATAAGAGACCTGTTGGCAGACATACCATAGAAGAGTGGACCAAGAATAACATAAGGAGAGAGTTATAGAAACCAGGGAGGTGGAAGGATTTTAGAGAGGCAGTGTTTAAGCATGCAGGGGAAGTGTGCGACATTTCCAACGTGGGATATATAAGGATGAGATAATGCTCTGATTGGTGGAATAAGAAAGTTAAATTGATAGTGGGAAATGAAAGGGAAGTGTGTGGATGGTACTTACAATGAAGGAATGAAAGCAGCAGGAGGTCAAGAAAAAGAACCAGGAGGTGAAAAAGAGGGCTGTTGAAACATAGGATGAGATATTATCAAGGAATCAGAGTGATTAAGATGAGTTTAGAGGTGAGTTGTGCGAGGAAAACAAGAGAACATATTGGGGGTGGCAATAAGGAGAATAGATGAAGAAGCAGTAGCAGGCAGAGAAAATTAAAAGAAGAGTTTGTGAGTATTCTAAAATTGCTGAATGTTTTGAAATATGGTATCAGAAATAAGAGACTTAAATTACAGGAAAAGGCTGAAGTTAGTAAATTTGCTCACCTTGGAAGACAGAAGAGAGGGGTGACTTGATCACCATCTATTAGGTTTTAAACATTGATGATGCGAACATTGAATGGTCTTTCAAGGTGTAGGGCTAGAGCAACCACAGGACATGACATAAATTAACCAAGAAGCTTGTTAAATTGATTGAGGACATGGTTAATGCAGAAAGCAAACAAAAATTTAAGAAGCTGTATGATACACCCACCCCTCGTTTTATGAGGGGATTATGTTGTGCGAAAGCTTAGCGTAAAGAGAAATTACATTGAGTGAACTAATAAACGTGCAGAGAAAAATTGGATTTGTGCAGTGGTGTGAGATGAACTGTCCCAAATGTATTTTAAACTAAATTTTCATCATATTAGTACATTACGAATTAACACAAAGATTAACATAAATGTTATTTGATAGATTTAGGACATTATTTCTGCTGGTTCTGGGGTAGATGTTACTGGATGTTTGGATGCCATAATAACAAACAAGGACAACAGATTGCAGGAAAATCACAGTAGCAAGTATATCTAAATTGAACGAGTAGCTCAGATCTGCTCATGTGATGAACTGACATAGGAAAGACATGTAGAATTTAATTCTTAGAAAAACTTTTTCTTTCAGCATTTTCCTGTCAGCAACTGTTTAGTTTTCTTACCTTACCCTGCCTTCCCCTCTCTATAAAAGAATAGAAAAAAATTTTCATTGATGGTGTCCTCCTCTAATTTGATGTGTGATTTATGAATGCTGGGTTGATGAGCTGGTAGGTCCTCCAGAGCTACAGGGTCAGTGATATCATCACTTTGGTGGTCTCTTGAGTTGGTTAAATGCATGCCCAAGATGAGTGAGCTTCTGCTAACTGCAGTAGATAGTGGCAGTTTGGGAAAGCTAGTGCTACTTCATCAGTTGGATAGTGTTTTAAATGTTACTAAGAGCCTAAATATCCAAGAGATACCTCATTACTCCTGGGATGGCACCTTGGAGAGAAAAGGTTTTTGAATCTTCAAAATGTTCAGTTTTTGTTTTTCAGGTTGAGAGAGGTTTGTGCAGTCTTATATTTATGAATGTATATTTTTGTGAAGAAAACTTTTTGTATAAAACTTTTTGTTTCATTGTTTGTGGGTAACTGAAATTAAAAGTTGTCTGGTACATAGGGAATTGAAATCTGACTGTTTTGTAATTTTTATCAAATTGCATAGATCTTGATGTATTAAAAGGATTGCATTTATAATGTTTTTTATTCAAAGACTTCATCCATGGCAAACCAAACAATTTTATCATTTTTTTATAGTGGCAGAGTAGGCATATTTATTCATTTTCTCCCTCCTACTTAAACATCTTGATTTCACAGCACATTATCTTTATACTACAAACATATTACTGGTTAGACATGTGATGCTTTAATCCTTAATGTGATTTACAAAATAATGCTAGCGTGATGGCTAGTCTGAGTCCAGATACTGTTTACAGCTGGAGCTATATCTAGAATATCTTAAGCCTTGAGCTAGGCTTCTTTGGTTGGACACACCATGAAGAGTGAACGTCAGGAAGAGGAGCATAGACTTGAGGTTAGTTAGGCATCTGACATAAACTTAAGAATTGGTCTTGATTTATTTCTGTTTATGCATGATTTGTATATCAGTTTATAATTCATGAAGTTAACTTTATACTGTACTGAACTTAATTTATGTATATTCTCCATCTGTTTATCTGCTCATTACTAATACTCCAATTTGAATTTGATTAGGTAAATCAGGTAATTACATTCTGTGCAGCATCACTCACACACTTCCTCAACCCATGCCTAGAGTGTTAAGGTGAAATATAGACTTCCTAACTTGTGAAAATGTTTCTTACTTTTGACTTTGCACATTAAACTGATTGTCATTTGAGACCAAGTTTTCTATTCGTTCCACTTCCATATGCAAAGTTCTTCCTCCACATCCAGTCCTGAATAATTTTCATAACATCTTCATCTGATGTATCTCTAGTATTGGTCAATTACCTTACTGCATGTGTTCATTTCTTATGTATTATATCTCTCCTCGTTTCAACTTCTGCTAACAACATTGTACATTCTTGACTAGCTTGTCTGCCATACTTTCTATATGACTGTACCATCCTAAAAGACCCATTTTTGCTCCTTTCTGATAACATATGTGCAGCACATAACCTTCTCATCTTCACACTCATTCTACCTTTCATCTTCACTCCTAATATACTACTCAAATTTTCCATTTATAGTTCTTTTACAGTTGACCTTTCCTGATCTAAATAGATGGGATATCACACCCATAGAATAACAGTGGGATGAGGGCTCATTACTGAAAACTTTTGTACCCTGTATGCTTTAACTTTTCCTAATACCAGATGGTTCATTGCACTCTCAGTATATCTACTTTTAACTTCAGTTTTCCCTTTATCAACTAAATAAACTTTATTCCTAAAAAATTAAGCTCACCATAACTTTAAGTTCTTCATCATGCACACTGATATCATAGCCTGACCTCCCTTCCTTTTCATAAAACGTATATCATACTTTTATTTGCATTCACACTGAGCATCCTACTCCAACATATAGTGAGCCACCATTCTGTTCAGTTAATCAAATGATTTAACGAACATCACAGAGACTATATGCATACGACAATTATGGCAATATCCACTTTGTTTCTGCATGGTTAAGTATCACTCCAAAATCATCCCATATCATTCTCATCTCACACAGTGTCATGACCTTAAAATCAAAACATTAGATAATCATAATTATATCACATAGTACATTTATTTAAATCTGACAAACCTCCAGTTATTCCCTCGCATACATTTCATATGAAAACTCTAAACAGCATTTAGAAGTTTCTCATGCACATCATGTAGAGTCAATCAGAACTTTCCAGTGCCTTCCTATTCTCTTCATTATAGGCCTCTTGTAAATCCATAAATGTTGCTTTTACCTTCTTGTTCATCAAAACTTTAGTTACCACTTGTCCACCTGCAAAAATACTGTTTACCACACTCTTTTCCATTCTCAAATCCACCTTGTTCCTCATCAACAAGTGATTAATTAATCCTGTTAACATATTCAGTCACTCAATAATCATAAGTTTGCCAGCTGTGCTAAGGACACATTCCTTTATAATTTCATGGTCAATTTTACTCCCCTTTTAATCATGCAGTGGAACAGTTACTGTTATTGTCCAATCATTAGTCATTTGACCACTTTTTCATACTTACTTTCCATATCCACCTCAGTTCTTTAATATCATGTAAATTCCAACATGTTCACTCATGTAAATTCTGCCATGTTCACAGTGTTTTAATGTTATAGAATACATTGATGAATATAAGATAGTCCATTATCCCAGAATGTAAATTTGATACTTGCATTTAGTTATTATTGAGTAGTTTCACTTGTGATATTCCACAAATAGAGGGATGATTTTCTCCTTTTAAATGGATTTTCCTTATAGGATAAAGTTATGAATAATTTGAATGAATGCACATATCTTACAACAATAGTTACACAAAGTGCAGACTAGATGGTGTAGCCGTACCATACATTTAACCCACAATCTGTGCTGCTTCTTGTCCTGCATGCTATGTGTATCAACTTAAAGAGAGAGCTTTTGATTGCATGATTCAGGATTCACTAAAGTCAATACATATATTGTACCCCAGTGAATCAGTGCTTCTGCACAAAACACAGCCTTGAGCTGTCCCAGCTGCTGTGCTGGACCGTGGTGTATACCCAAACATTTTATATAATCACATTGATTAAATTTTGTGTATGGAAGTTTAGAGTATACAAAACTAACTACAATATGAGAGTTCATCATATTTGATTTCTTTTTTACCATTTTTATAGGAATAAACTACAAATAACGGTATGTCCTACTGTAAGAGATTTAAAGAATAATGGATCATTTCTTTATTGTTGTTACAAAATTATTAAAGGCATATAGAAATTATCTCTGGGGATAGGGGAGAAAGAATACTTCCTATGTATTCCTTGTGTGTCGTAGAAGGCAACTAAAAGGGGTAGGAGCAAGGGGGCTGGAAATTCTTCTCGCCAGTTTTTACTTTTCCAGAAGAAGGAACATAGAAGGGGGCTAAGTGAGGATTTTTCCCTCTAAGGCTCAGTCTTCTGTTCTTGGCGCTGCCTCACTAATGTGGGAGATGGCAAATGCTATAAAAAAGAATAATTATAAAACTAGATTTCTTATTGGCTGGTAATTCATTGAATATATGGGAACAAATATGATATAAGGGTGTATTGAAAGTAAAATAATATGCACAAGTAGGAAGAAAAAGAGCAAGTGGTTCTAAGTGAAGATTGGTCTGTGGCAAGGGTTTGTAATGTCACCTATCTTTCTATCCATATCTCTGATATTTGATCTAGTAAGGTGAATTGTCTCTGATTTTGAAACTATTTTTCACATACAAAAACATAAATCAAGAGTATGAAGAACAAATGTTTTATCCCTGGGGATAGGGAGGAAAGAATACTTTCCACATATTCCCTGCATGTTGTAGATGGTGACTAAAAGGGGAGGGAGGGGGGGCTGGATATCCTCCCCTTCCATTTTTTTTTCTCTCCAAAAAAAGGAACAGAGAAGGGGGCCATGTGAGGATATTCCCTCTAAGGCTCAGTCCTTTGTTCACCAGTTAGGACCATACGTCATGAAGTGTAATGACGTGTATCTAGTCCAGCTATATCTGTATGTGGGTTAAGAAACTTATTTGGTCAGTTTGAGCTCAACACTAGAGCACATGATGCGAGGAAGTTGACCTCTACCATAGTCTTCCTCAGAAACCTTTTATTGGAGAAAATTAACAAAAGCAATCTTTAGCCCTTGTTTACTAACTTTATCAATGAGTTCTATAGCTAAGATTTCTTTGATCTACTCTGTGTGCTTCTGGGGACTCATCCCTAAGGAAAGGCAGATTCTAGTGTCTTCAGATTCATCAGTAAGTTTTTTCCACCTTTGGGTTTGATTTTTCTACTTTGCTGTTTTTTTTCTCTCTAAGCCCTTCTCCTTCTTGCAGGTGTGCTGTCATATTTGTGGGACAGAGAACAGAGGACAGAAATTAAGGTTTTTGAATTTGAAAACCTTTCCTCTCTCAGACATTGTCCCCCAAGGAATTTTTGCCCTGCCTTAATTTCCCTCCTTATCTTTGAATAGCCTTTCTCAGTGCCAACTGTGACCACTTTTAGGTTGATGCCTTTTATCTGTGGATTCTGAGCAGCCATCAGTAAGTAGGTTGATGATGTCATCTCCTTGGTGGTTTCTGATAGGCTAAAGGTAGGCCCAAAATGAATGAGCTGCCACTCTAATTGGGAGGATAGTGAAGGATGGGAAGCCAGTGTTTCCACACCAGCAAAACAAAGGGTAGAAGTTCCTAACCCTAGTTTTCCTAAATAGTGTCCTAGAGAGTCTTTCATGCTTACAGGACACTGCTACGAAGAGAAGAGGTTTTTCAGACTTCAAAAATTGCTATTCTTTCTATAGAGGAGACCAATGAACAAGCCTCCATTTTTTCTTCCCATTCTTCCTTTTCATTATCCTAGACTTCCTCTTGTATGCTTTGAGTTTTTGTAGGAATAGATAGTTTGGATGTGTTCACCATGTCTTGATTTGAGCTTGTGATGTAAATCATATTTCTTCAGGGTAGACTATGGCCAGCAATTTTTTACAGTCATTCTTTCCTTCGGGACAGGTAGGGACTACCTGAAGGATGTTATTGGGACTATGCATATTATTCCTAGAGATCTCATCCAATGTCACACTGCATAGCCCACTTCTGTCAAATGATAGCGTATCACCATCACCCAGAGGATGATTATGAAAATGGAAGGAGCTTTTAATGTAATATAGAACTACCTTTTGCACAATGTCTATGTTATTTTGTTTGTTGGTGTATTATTTATGATGTTTAGTGTTCATTAAAGCAGTTTTGGAAGTGTATGTATATTTTTTAGCCTACAGAACCTAATTAATTGAATATGTATGAATATTTTTTGACCTACAGAACCTAAGTAATTACTTCCATTTAAATAACTTAAATGAGAATTTGCAGTCCGATAATTCATAGATGCTTCTGGTACCTAACCTATGAATTATGGTGACTTCTGTGTCCCCTACAAATTTTATTTGGAACAAGTATAAAAACAGAATTACCAATATAGTTATACTTTTTGACTGCAGTTTCTGTTATTTAGATATAAACCTAGATGTAAGTAGAAAAATAATACCCTTCTTAATACAAAAATGTTAATTTCATTATTTTCATTACAGTGATCTAGAAACATAAATCATAATATTCATGTTTCTTGTTGTGCATGCATGTGAAAATATCTCCAACTTGTGTGACTCTGAAACCACCTTTCAATATTCTTCAGCAAATGCCATGCACTACTTTGAACATAATCTTTAATTGAGGATCCCTACATAGAAATGTTATGACACAGAAATTTGCTTATTCAATCCTGCTTTAAGTGTGCCTTATAGAATGTATGTTATGTATTGATTACTGCATGTTTCATTTTCATTATTAGCTTCAAGCAAAATGTTGCTATTCATATTGGATCTTCCCATAGTTAGTGCACATTACCTGGGTTTATGTAATGTTATTTTAATAGTCATTTAAACAATGCAGCTTTCTTCTGTTATTCAGTTTACAGTTGTCTGTAGTGAGGAACTCAGTTTTGCTATTAATTCTTTGATTTTTTATTACCATGCTCAGCAGAGGGATATGGGCTTTCAAAGATACTATTAGACAAGCATTTTTACTTTGAATTTGATAATCAGAAAAATAATACTACTTATGAAAATTTCATGCAAGGTTTCATTATGTAGGTACGGGTAGCAGAGGATCGTGATTTTGAAAGGCTGAAACAGCTTTGTGATCTTCATGATGGCTGGAGTCTGGAATATGATCAACTACCCACAAAAGTTTTCACCAGGCCGACAAAGAATTCAACTTTTCAGATGATCAAGGTAGTCTACACATGTATTGCAGTGTTTGTAAATGTTATAAATTTGCACATGAATAACAGAATTTCATTCACAGATATTCTCTAGTTATCATGTGCGATGCACCAAAACCACACACTCCTATCCACACTCAGGCTCCACAGACATTTCCTTGATTTCCCTAGACCATTTCACATGCTCTGGTTCAGTCCACTGACAGCACGTCAGCCCTTGTACACCTCATTGTTCTAATTCACTGTATCCCATGCATGCTCTATACTCTCCTGTATGTTCAGGCCCTAAGCACTCATAATCTTTGTCATTTCATTCTCCCATCTCCAGTTGGTCTCCCTCTTTTTCTTGTCCCCTCCACTTTTGTCACATTTATGCTCTCTGTCAACCTCTCCTAATTTATTCTATCTAGATGTCCAAACCATTTCAGCACATGTTCTTCAACTATTTCAACCACATTCTTGTTATTACAACACTTTTTTTTATCTTTTTATTAGTTGCAAATGAACCGAGTGGAATAGTAGAAAAGAATACAAACATAAAACTGAAATGTGAATAATTTGGAGAAATTTCTCGATATTCCATTTTTCATTTATCAGCCATGGTACTACTCATTTCCAGTTTCTGATTTCATTAATATAGAACTTAAAATTGTCCACATTTTTTGGTATATAACACTTATTGTGTTGGTTTTTTGTTGGCAAAAAAAACGAGTCGGTTGTATTTTATTAAGAACTAAAATGCACAACTTCATGTCGTCAATTTTTTTTTCCTTTTTTTCTGGTTTTATTTGAAAAGCAATCAGTTTTACATGGAATGAAGTTGGTTTCATAAAAGAAATGAATTAATTGCTGAAAAATCTATCTAGAGAAAAAATACAAATACAGCATAGCTTATCTGCACCAGAAGGTTATATCTGGCCCCATGCTTGGGAAAGGATAATGTTATTAGTAAGATGGTATGCAAGAGAATGAATACTGAACAGTCTGCATTGCACTCCATTCAGTTGAACATGATAATGGAAAACATCTGAAGATTAAGTTCCTTTCTCCAGTCTGAACTGGTGTCATTATTACTTCTGTTGTTTACCTTGAAACTTTTCTCACGATTTTTATTACATATTCTTTGGCAAACTTTTTGTCCTTGTAAGGGATTAGAAACCTTATATTTTATAGAGTATCAGTTAAATGATGACAGAAATTTGCGGTTGAAAACAATATAATCTGGTTAAATTGCAGCTTTCAGAAAGTTATTCTTTAGTTATGTGTATTTTCTGCCTATGGAAATTTATGATATTTCTCCTCAAACAGGTATGCACTGTTTACAACGACATAGATGCCAGCGTGTTATATGATGTCCTCCATGACCCACAGTACCGCCAAATATGGGACAAGCACATGATTCACTCTATTGATGTTGGCTACCTCAATCCCAATAATGATGTTTCTTACTATGCAAGTAAGTTGTCACAGAAGAACCCCCCTATCCCCTGGGGATAGGGGAGAAAGAATACTTCCCACGTATTCCCTGTGTGTTGCAAAAGGCGATTAAAAAGGGAGAGAGCAGGGGGCTGGAAATCCTCCCCTCCAGTTTTTTACTTTTCCAAAAGAAGGAACAGAAAGAGGGGCCAAGTGAGGTTTTTTCACCCCTTAGGCTCAGTCCCCTGTTCTTCACGCTACCTCGCTAATGCGGGAAATGGCAAATATGTGGAAAAAAGAACCAATAGAATTTAATTTTATGCCCCACTGAAGTTGGTTGATGCATCTATGAAACTGAAGAATAAGTTATTGGTCTAGAGTGCAGTTACTGAAGAATTATTTTGAATAAATACTGTCTTCAGGCATGTCAACCCCTTACTTGCCAAATGCAACCCAAACTGTTTTATTTGATCTTGTGTATTATCAAACACTGTGAAGACAGAATGGGTACATAGAATGTCATTCATGACCCACACTTCTGCCAAATATGAGACAAGCACATGATTCATGTTACTGATGTTGGCTATCACACACCCAAAAATGATGCCTCCTACTGTATAAATAAGTTGTCGGTGAAGGACTTTTATCATTTTCGTAGATATAAAACCAATAGATTTCCATTTTATAAAAGCAGGCATGTCAACCATTTAATAGCCAGATGCATTCCATACTGTATTATTAGCACTTGTGTATTGTTAAAAGCTAAAGACTGAGTAGGTACATAAGTTGCATATGGTCTTTGTGGGTAGTTCTACCAGGGTTGCCTTTTCTCTCTATGGTGATTCATGTCTTTACTGAAATCCATACTGAAGCCAGTATGATATGTTTTACACTCTGAAAGTTAATATTAACCCCCTTCTCCTTTTCCCCTCTACTACTGACACATATATTCTTTTTTCAACCTTTCCAGCTCTTTCTTTGCATATGTCCAGACCATTTAAGGACACCGTCTTCAACTTTCTCAATCACATTCTTATTACCACACCTCGCTCTTGCTCCTTTTGTTACTTATTCAATCAAACTAGCTCACAGCACATATTACCTTCAAGCATTTAATTTCTAACTCCTCCACACATCCTTATCTATAGCCCATGACTCACACCCATACAACATTGTTAGGAATACTATACTTTCATACATACCCATTTTTGCGCTCCCAGATAATGACCTCTCTTTCCATGTATACCTTAGTACTCCAAGAACTTTCATCCCCTCACTTACTTTATGACTCGCTTCCAATTCTATGGTTCCATTCGCTGCCATGTCCACATACGGGTATCTAAAACATTGCCTATTCAAATTTTATCCATTCAAACTCACACAAACTCACATTCCAATTAACCTGCTTCCCTGCTCTACTGTGTATGTAATTTTCAAAAGACTTTTTGGTAAACTTGTTTTCATTTTCTATTTTCAGTTGCCTGTCCAGCACCCCTGAAAAATCGCGATTTTGTTCTGCAGCGATCATGGCTTGATACAGGCAGAGAATTATATGTTTTAAACCATTCTGTGTTCCATCACCAATATCCTCCGAAGAAAGGTTTTGTACGAGGCTTGTCCCACTTGACTGGTAAGTCAGTCTTCTGTTCAGTGAGGTGTGTTATTGATAGTAAAGAGGTGAACATACTAAGTGCCCTGAGTGCCATAGTGTAAATCATTATTGGTGTGTGGGACGGGGATAAGGAGGATGAACCAATGCTCTGGGAACCATTAAAGGCCTGGATGTGAGCTTCTCTTTTTTCAAATCCCTTTTTAATCTTATTGAAAACAGTAAAGTGAAAACTTCATCCTCACTTCCTCATCAATACATGATGCACTACATGCATTGCAAAAGATGCCACATGGCTGCTCCTATCTGCTTGTCTATAACTTCTGCTATCACCTGGGGAATACTTGGGGTTGTGGATGAGCCAGGTAAGTCACAGCACCAGGTAACTGCAAAGCAGTGAGGTCGCTTTAACAAAATCGATTCTATCTGTGTATTGCCTGTAACCTGCCATCTAACTTAAAATCAGCAGCATAATTGGGCATATGCTTCATACATACAGTATATGTGCTTTACTATTTTCCCTGATAATTGTTGGTTAGTTGGGGTCAAAGCTTGTCAATTGTCAGGCTTATGGCTGCACATTGTAAAGTTATAACCACCAGTTGAATACTCTTGAGCACATTTTTCAGGTACTCAAGATAATTCTGAGATTAAACACACCATCATTGCTTGTATGACCATTGCTAATTGTAATTTTGTGATTCTAATAAGTAGCTTGAAAATTGTAATCATTCCATTGCTAACTTATGCATATACCTTGATAGGCAGACATTGTCAGATAGCAGTGAGTTTTAAGTGCTTATTTCTAGAAATGTACCTTGGTCTTCATATTTGGTAATGATAAAGAGAAATGAGAGGTGTGCAGTTGATTTGGAGATGTGCAAGCAAAAGTGGCAGGAGGCCAAGAGCTGAAAGAGCAAATGAGAGTTAGGGTTAGAGTATCAGCAAAAGTCAGGGAGAATAGAAAGAAGTTTTGAACGGAGGTTAACAGTATGAGAAAAAACAAAAAAAAAATGGGAACATTGGTGAAGGTAGCAAATGGGGAAGTGGTAACAGGTAGAGATGAATTCAAGAGTAGATGAAAAGAGTACTTTGAAGAATTGCTGAATGTGTTTTATGATAGGGTGGCAGATGTTGTTTATGTAGTTTGGAGAGGTATATAAAGTGAGAGAGTCATGGGAAATGGTTTGGTGAAAAGAGAAGAGGTGAATGCCTTGTGTAAGAGGAAATGTGGCAAGACAACTGGATTGAATTGTATTGCAGTTAGATTTCTTAAGAAAGGGGTTGATGGTGTTGTTCATTGGTTAATTAGGATTTTCGTTGTATTTATGGATCATGCCTGAGGATTTGTGAAATGCCTGCATGATTGTGTAAAGGCATGGTGGATTAAGATGAATGTTTGAATTTTTTTTTTGCCGCTGTCTCCCGCGTTTGCGAGGTAGCGCAAGGAAACAGACGAAAGAAATGGCCCAACCCACCCCCATACACATGTATATACATACGTCCACACACGCAAATATACATACCTACACAGCTTTCCATGGTTTACCCCAGACGCTCCACATGCCTTGATTCAATCCACTGACAGCACGTCAACCCCGGTATACCACATCGCTCCAATTCACTTTATTCCTTGCCCTCCTTTCACCCTCCTGCATGTTCAGGCCCCGATCACACAAAATCTTTTTCACTCCATCTTTCCACCTCCAATTTGGTCTCCCTCTTCTCCTCGTTCCCTCCACCTCCGACACATATATCCTCTTGGTCAATCTTTCCTCACTCATTCTCTCCATGTGACCAAACCATTTCAAAACACCCTCTTCTGCTCTCTCAACCACGCTCTTTTTATTTCCACACATCTCTCTTACCCTTACGTTACTTACTCGATCAAACCACCTCACACCACACATTGTCCTCAAACATCTCATTTCCAGCACATCCATCCTCCTGCACACAACTCTATCCATAGTCCACGCCTCGCAACCATACAACATTGTTGGAACCACTATTCCTTCAAACATACCCATTTTTGCTTTCCGAGATAATGTTCTCGACTTCCACACATTCTTCAAGGCTCCCAGAATTTTCGCCCCCTCCCCCACCCTATGATCCACTTCCGCTTCCATGTTTCCATCCGCTGCCAGATCCACTCCCAGATATCTAAAACACTTCACTTCCTCCAGTTTTTCTCCATTCAAACTCACCTCCCAATTGACTTGACCCTCAACCCTACTGTACCTAATAACCTTGCTCTTATTCACATTTACTCTTGACTTTCTTCTTTCACACACTTTACCAAACTCAGTCACCAGCTTCTGCAGTTTCTCACATGAATCAGCCACCAGCGCTGTATCATCAGCGAACAACAACTGACTCACTTCCCAAGCTCTCTCATCCCCAACAGACTTCATACTTGCCCCTCTTTCCAAAACTCTTGCATTCACCTCCCTAACAACCCCATCCATAAACAAATTAAACAACCATGGAGACATCACACACCCCTGCCGCCGCAAACCTACATTCACTGAGAACCAATCACTTTCCTCTCTTCCTACACGTACACATGCCTTACATCCTCGATAAAAACTTTTCACTGCTTCTAACAACTTTCCTCCCACACCATATATTCTTAATACCTTCCACAGAGCATCTCTATCAACTCTATCATATGCCTTCTCCAGATCCATAAATGCTACATACAAATCCATTTGCTTTTCTAAGTATTTCTCACATAGATTCTTCAAAGCAAACACCTGATCCACACATACTCTACCACTTCTGAAACCACACTGCTCTTCCCCAATCTGATGCTCTGTACATGCCTTCATCCTCTCGATCAATACCCTCCCATATAATTTGCCAGGAATACTCAACAAACTTATACCTCTGTAATTTGAGCACTCACTCTTATCCCCTTTGCCTTTGTACAATGGCACTATGCACGCATTCCGCCAATCCTCAGGCACCTCACCATGAGTCATACATACATTAAATAACCTTACCAACCAGTCAACAATACAGTCACCCCCTTTTTTAATAAATTCCACTGCAATACCATCCAAACCTGCTGCCTTGCCAGCTTTCATCTTCCGCAAAGCTTTTACTACCTCTTCTCTGTTTACCAAATCATTTTCCCTAACCCTCGCACTTTGCACACCACCTCGACCAAAACACCCTATATCTGCCACTCTATCATCAAACACATTCAACAAACCTTCAAAATACTCACTCCATCTCCTTCTCACATCACCACTACTTGTTATCACCTCCCCATTTGCGCCCTTCACTGAAGTTCCCATTTGCTCCCTTGTCTTACGCACTTTATTTACCTCCTTCCAGAACATCTTTTTATTCTCCCTAAAATTTGATGAATTACAGAGGTATAAGCTTATTGAGAGTACTTGGTAAGTTGTTTCTAGAGTGGTGATTGCGAGGTGGTGGCATGCATAGGCCATAAGACTATGGAGGAACAGTGTGGCTTCAAGAATGGTAGAGGGTAAGTGGATCAAGTGTTTGCTTAGATTAATGTGTTTGAGAAATACTAGAGAAAAGAAGGATTTGTATGCAACATTTATGGAACAGGAGAAAGTACATGATAGGATTCATTAAGATATATTGCAGATGGTGTTATATGGTGTGAGAGAAAAGCTGACAGAAGCATGAGGGAATTTTCATCAAGAGAGTGAGATGTGTGTAAGTAGGTAGAAAGGAGAGTGAGTGATGCCAGTTGAAGGTTGGTCTGTGGTAGGGGTATGTGATATCACCATGGCTCTTCAGTATGTTTATGCATGGGGTGGTGAGGAAGTGACTTCAAGGCTTTTCCTGCTGTCTGGCAAAGGTGAGATGCTTTGGAGGTGTCTGTTATTGTTTGCTGATGACATGGTGCTGGGTTTCATCAAAGAACTTCTCAATCCAAAGGAATCTACATTTCTTTATGATTGCATATAGTGCAGCCTGAGGCTTTAGGAGCCAATAGAAATGTCTAGGTAACACCTAGCTAGGGTAGGAAAGTAAACTAGTTGTAGTAAAATAAATCTAAACATCCACAACACCAGCCCTTCACCATGCAAACTGATGATACACTGTGGTCTCCCATTCTTTTCTAAAACTGGAGTCTTACTTTTATTTGCATTAATTTTCAACATCATCCTCCTTTCTACATACATATCAAAGTGGCCTATCATTCAAATCAGTTCTCCTTATGCTTTAGCGATCAGCACAGCATCATCTGCATTTAGCAAGTATGGCAACTTTCATTTAGTTATTTTGTGATAAAGTATTACACCTTAATCACCCCACCTTGCTTATATTTCACATAAAATTCATCCATGGAAATATCAGTAACCTTAGTGATATCACAGAGCCTTGATGCATTCCCACATTTATTTGAAACCTCTGATGACACCACTATCTCTTTTATGTACACCACATAGTGTTATCGCTTTCCAGAGAGCTTTCCTAATCTATTTTTCATATCTTTTTTTCCTTTTTGTTCTCTTATCCATGAGAACTCCACACGTTTTTTTTTTTTCTTTCTTCAGAATTTTACTTCTTGCTTAATTAATTGCATGAATCTTGTCCACACCTTCCATCCCAAGACTCACCTTGTTTTTCACCATTTTTTTTATGTTTTTGTACTGGAGGAACTTCCTGATTTAAGATTAGTTGGGAAGGTAGTCATAATTTTCAGTAAAGTTCTTATCATAAGCAATCATTATAGCTAACAGAGTTGGTTCATAGTAGAACCATTTTCAGTTGTTCTTTCTAATGTTTATCTAGGGGTGGCATTGGAAATGGATGAAGGCAGCAAGCTTGAACACGTACATGTGTATATATGTGTATGTATATATAGGGATAGGGGAGAAAGAATACTTCCCATGTATTCCCTGCGTGTCGTAGAAGGCGACTAAAAGGGAAGGGAGCGGGGGGCTGGAAATCCTCCCCTCTCATTTTTTTTAATTTTCCGAAAGAAGGAACAGAGAAGGGGGCCAGGTGAGGATATTCCCTCAAAGGCCCAGTCCTCTGTTCTTAACGCTACCTTGCTATCGCGGGAAATGGCGAATAGTGTGAAAAAAAAAATGTATACGTTGAAATGTATAGGTATGTATATGTGCGTGTGTGGGCATTCATGTTTATACATGTGTATGTGGGTGGGTTGGGCCATTCTTTTTTCTGTTTCCTTGCGCTGCCTTGCTAACACTGGAAATGGAGATTAAGTATAATAAAATAAGTAAATACCATTGCTAACGTTTTTAAGCTTAAGCAAAATTCTTACTAACTTACTGTGCCTTTGTTGTCCTGTAAGATTTTATCCTTAAATTCAAGTGTGTCCATCCATAGGCTACCTGATCCGCCCACTACCTTCTGGTGGATGTTCCTTCAGCTACGTATCTCACTGTGATCCCAGAGGAAAGCTTCCACCTTGGCTTGTCAACAAACTAACTCATGTGCTTGCTCCTAAGGTAAACCTTGGTACTTACTGCCCTATTTGATTATATACTATATTATAATTATGATCTTCCTGAAAATTTCTGTTTTTTATGGAAATGTGTCATTTACAAAATGGCAGTTACTTTTCGTTGCATTTGCTTCCCTTATTTGCATGTTTTGCATGTTTTATCTTCTTCAGGTGCTCATATGGTGGTATTTTGAAGGGAACAGATATCTAAATAGTAAGTATGAGTACCATGTTTATATCCTCACATTTAGAGGTTCAGGATATTTGGTCAGCAGAGCTGATGTTGCTTTTGTGGTCTCCCTTTAGCAGCTAGCTTCTTTTATAGGACTTGGTTGTACGGCTTTTGATAGTACCTGGACAATGTAAGTATAGATAAACCACTAACACTTCATAATAAGTGCTTTCAATGTCTTTCATTTTATTCTCTTAGTTGATATATAGCAGGTGATTAGAAGCTTGAAAATCTCAGATGGCAATCTAAGCATAAATAGCAACGCCTTGCTTAATTTTATGGTTTAGTAATGGAGATTTTTTTTAAGTTAAAGGCTTCAGTCACGGACAAAAGTTGACATCAAGGCTGGGCCTTAATTGAAATAAAGAGAGAATTATTGGGAAAGACATGAAAAGGTAGTGTTCCAAAGCTTCAATGTGTAGGGAAAGAAGCAGTTGTCAAAGCACCCCACCCTTGAGTTACCAATGACCACATAATAATCATGTGACACGGCAGCTTGCCGAGTATTGTGTGGTCTAGCTAGTGGTGGGGGCAAACAAACAGCCAGCTCTCAGTTGCAAAAACTAAAGTTATATCCAAAGAAGAGGGAAAGTGAACCAACATTGTGGCTTAGAGCAAGGGGGTCAAGTTTAGAAGTTAGCCTGGGACAGTTTATAAGTTGGACCACTTTTGACTGGACTCTGTCAAGTAAGGATAGAGATAAAACCACCCCAGATGTGAGAGTAGTTCTCCATACAAGGAGTTTTTAGGAAACCATTTAACCTTTTTTGTTTATCCCGACAAAATATACATATTCTGTTTAAAAATTAATATGTAAGAAAACTATGGTGCTCATCAGAGAGGGAGAGAACACTACAGAGCTGAAAAACTTTCTAAGATAGCCAAGTACATAAACTAGGGCGCTTCATTCCACCACTAGAGTATAGAATTATTCATGGGGTTCTCTGAATTCTGAAATGAAGGAGCTCTGTAGATAAGTGTTGATAGTAGGATACAGAAAGATAGGGTCAGATATAAATATACATGGCTCATCAGAATTCAAAAGGCTGATCTTATTGATTTACTTGCTTGGTTATCTGGCCTACATGGAAAAACAATGGCTTTTATAAAAGATTATATGACGGCCTTTGTTGGCTTTCAAATGGCCGTCAAGGCAACCGTTCAAAAATTGAAATACAGTATTTGGTCACATGTGAGCTTTAATGAGTACCATGAAGTGTAAAAAGTCTTAACCTTGAAAGGTGGCCATTATTTTCCTTTAAGGTCAGGCTGTATCCTCTTTGACCCTGTCTTTGATTCTGAGGCTCCTCATTTATAATTTGTGGCAGATATGGTGCCTGTTTTGAATGAGTGCAGTAAACTAAGAGTAATCTGTAAAGCTGAGATCGCATTCATTGGCTTGAATATGGCCTTTAAGGCCAAGGTTTGGTAGCCTAAAACCTTGCTTAATTATGAAGTACCTACGCTCAGACTTTGAGGCCTTAAAGTGCTCCATGAAGCTGTAGTAACTCTGAATTTTGAAAGGTAGCCTTTGTTGCCAGATCATTGAGCAAAGGGGTATCCCGTTAGTGTACAGGCAAGATCTCACTCTTAATCGATACAAGGCACTCTGGTGATATCTGCTTAAATCTTCAGCATTGTTCTAATCACATGAAATCTGTATAAATTATTCACCATTACATGCCTGACATTGAACCCATGGTTATGTGCCTTAATTCAGCATATAATGTGATAAGTGTGTGTGTGTAAGTGGAATGAGAGGCTTCAGGGCACTTGATCCCTATTATGGATGTGGAAACAACTTTAAATACAGTATATAATTGTTGATTGCTAATTTTTTCCTATCGACTTTCCCCTGCTGCCCAGATCCCTGTTGGCATATTCTTCCTCACATTTTTTCTTGCTGTCATTTTTAATATCTTGTCTCCCTATTTTATCACTGAATAGGTTGCACTTCCTTTTCCAAAACTATACATATTTTCAAATTGGCACTGGAACCTTTCATTTTTTAACTTGGTGTTCCAGGAATATCCCTGCACTTGATTACAAAATATAGATTGAGAACCTATCTAGCTGCAAGTATCTGTGATGAGATATTGCCATGATAGCAGAGCTAGTGTTTAGTACTTTTTTGGATAATATGTTTCTGTTAAACTTTATTTCCTTAATGAGCTATTGTTACATGTGGTAGTGTGCTACTTACGCAGTTCAAAAACTGGCTGAAGTAGATTTATGCTATTTGTTGTGATGACTCCAAATTTATTTCTATAACAGAAATATCAATGCACTTTGGTTGTGTAATGAGTACAACTTATCATACAATGATATCTGTCATGCTAACAAATCTGTTTGTTTTGTTATGTGAATTATTTGAGTTTTCCCATGATGAAAAGGGAAAAGAATCCTTTTTTAAGTACATTTGTCGTTCGTTCTATACAGTATTGGTATTTGAAATTATTTTGCATAAACTCATACTTCTTATATTGTCACTGTAATTAATATTGCATTTCTCAAATAGATTTTTATGTAAATTATATTTCACATGCGTTGACGAGGTATGATATGACTATCATCACAGAGTACACTGATCAGTGAAAGGTAAGTTGGTCTTTAAGGCATATTACAGTTTCTTAGGTAGAAGAGGATTTTCATATTCATATATAGAATGCTATTATAATTTTGACTGGGTTATTAAACAGTTTCTTAATTGCTTCCAGATGGTGAAAACATTACATAAAGCAAGCAGGCAGTACCAAACTTGGAAATCTCACAATAATCCTAATTACAAACCATGGATATATCCTGAGCAGATCAGCTTACCCAGGATAGCCTTTAACCAGGTATCTTATTCTCTTACCAAACAGAAATTTGTGGGGAAAGAAAATAGGTCACAATGTAAGGGCTGGATCAGCATCTGCTTGTAGAAAGGTTGGACATTGCATGATTAATAGAAAGATTTTATATTAGCAGGATAAGTAGGTTAAAGTACAAGAACCAAATTTATACCAGAAAGATAATATAAAGAGATTTGTTTTCGAAGATCATATTTACAAGCACTATAGTGCATTGCATACTTGCCCCTCTCTCCAAAACTCTTGCATTTACCTCCCTAACCACCCCATCTATAAACAAATTAAACAACCATGGAGACAGCATGCACCCCTGCCACAAACTGACATTCACTGGGCACCAATCACTTTCCTCTCTTCCTACTCGTACACATGCCTTACATCCTCGATAAAAACTTTTCACTACTTCTAGCAACTTACCTCCTACACCATATACTCTTAATACCTTTTACAAATCCATCTGTATTTCTAAGTATATTTCTCACATACATTCTTCAAAGCAAACACCTGATCCACACATCCTCTACCACTTCTGAAACCACACTGCTCTTCCCCAATCTGATGCTCTGTACATGCCTATACCCTCTTAATCAATACACTCCAATATAATTTCCCAGGAATACTTAACAAACTTATACCTCTTAATTTGAACACTCACCTTTATCCTCTTTCCCTTTGTACAATGGCACTATGCATACATTCTGCCAATCCTCAGGCACTTCACTACGAACATACATACATTGAATATCCTCACCAACCAGTCAATAAATTCCAGTGCAATACCATCCAAACCTGCTGCCTTGCCGGCTTTCATCTTCCACTAAGCTTTCACTACCTCTTCTCTGTTTATCAAATCATTCTCCCTGACCCTCTCGCTTCGCACACCACCTCAACCAAAACACCTTATATCTGCCACTCTTATCATCAAATACATTAACAAACCTTCAAAATACTCACTCCATCTCCTTCTCTTAACCACTAGTTATTACCTCTCCAGTTAACCCCCTTCACCGATGTTCCCATTTGTTCTCTTGTCTTATGCACTTTATTTACCTCCTTCCAAAAATCTTTTTATTCTCCCTAAAATTTAATGATACTCTCTTACCCCAACTCTCATTTTCCCTCGTTTTCACCTCTTGCACCTTTCTCTTGACACACAAAGTAGGGGACATAATATAAATTTGAGCAAAAACTTATTAAAAAAGATGTAAGGAGGTACTCTTGTGGTGTATGAGTGTTCATTGAATGGAAAAGAATGATTGTATGCATGGTTAATGCAGACAACATACATAAATTTAAGAAGCTGTATGATAGTAGAGAATGTTTAACAGATGGAGCCCCATGATTGTGAAACTCTCTTCCCACACAGCAGATAGGTAATTAAACACACACACACACACACACACTAAATGGGGCAAGAGAACAGATCATCAGTTATGGAGATTCTTTTGCTGTGACCATCCCCTTCAGTGAGGTCCTTAAGGGAATGGGCATTAGAGATACAGGCAGATAGATAGATAGACATATATTAATTTTTTATGTTTAACATCCAGGGGAAACTCTTGTAATTGGCATATTCTCACACCTGTTATTTTCAAGGCTTTGGTAGATGGCAGATGACAAAGCTTCACCTGTTGTCATATAAATACATTTAATTAATCATCTTGTCTCTACTACCATAACACTTGATACCATTACTTATCCTTATCAAAATGGAATTTTATATCTTGCCTTTCTTTTCAACAGTGTACCAAGAGTCCTGCTGATGATGTTGAAGACATTGTGGATGAGTCTCACATTGATGAAAAGGCTCTTGCCCACCTCAGTAATGATGACTACTGAGGATTAATCCTTATAGGGGTCCAAAGAGTGTGATATGGAAGGGAACATTATATTCTTACCAGCATTGATAGTGGAACCCAACTCCCAGAAACCATTTTATTGTCATTTTCTTCATATTGATTGCAGTGGTTGTTGTTAGAATTACTGCATTACATTAAGATGTGAGATACATATCTTCTGATAGATGATGTCAATGAGAGACATGAGAATCTAATTTTGAAGAAACAAAAGAATCTTGCTATTAAGCTTCACTTGATTGTTTTTGTTATTCCTTAAAAGTTTCATATTAATAATGATTTATTTTTGTATGGCATTTATGTGAAATTTACAAATTTTGCTAACTTGCCAATGCAGGAAATGGCAAACAATTATAAAAACAAAAAGTGAAGTTTGTTTGAATGGCATTCATGGTAACAGACTGTAATTATTTTAAGTATTGTGAGCTTTAAATTATTACTATTAGATTTTTTATCAATCTTGTACTTTTTAAGAATCATGAATTTTGAGATATGTTACTCTCACTGAATTTAGAAATATTACTAAGCCACCTGCTAACTTATAGGAAATGGCATATGCATTATAGATGGGTTAATGGTTTTATTTTTTAAGATCTGATGAATGAATTTTGTTATCAGTATTATCAAGGATTGTCTATTTTTTCATTACTGTTTAGCTATTACAAATGTGCGTGATCATTTACGGTATGTAACTTAGATCTAATTTCATTGACCATTTTATGTCATTCCAAGTTATCCCCAGTTAATGATTTTTTTAGATAAGAACTTGTTAAGGGGGACCATATGGGATAATTACTGTACATCAATAAATTTAGACAGAAATATATTCAAAAGGGTGACACAAAAAATTTATCATAGATCAAGAAAAGTATTTAAAGATATTAAACATTTTAAAGAAAACTAAAAGAAAATCACATAAGAACAGAAACACAAAGAAAGGGGTCATTTCCCAATATACAATGTAACTTCAAAGATTATTTGCAAAAAACGGAAATGGTTGGATAAACTCATGCATCTTATTTCCAATGTAGAAAGTGAAATAGAAAAAAAAAGCTTCCTTCATTGTTGACGGTTGTACCAATAAATGTTTTTAGATGTCAGATGAATAAGAACTGGAAAAGAAACAAAGTTCTTTTCCATAGAAATTGATAGTTTGATCAGGTAAGTAATGAAAGGGTAAGAGAGATGTGTGGAAATAAAAATAAAAAGAGTATGGTTGAGAGAGCTGAAAAGGGTGTGTTGAAATGGTTTGGACATATGGAGAGAATGAGTGAGGAAAGATTGACAAAGAGAATATATGTGTCATAGGTTGAAGGAACAAGAAGTTGGAGACCAAATTGGAGGTGGAGGGATGGAGTGAAAAAGATTTTGAGTGATTGGGGCCTGAATATACAGGTGTGAGAGGTTGTGCAAGGAATAGAGTGAATGGGAATGATGTGGTATACCAATCAACATGGTGTCAGTGGACTGAACCAGGGCATTTGAAACATCTGGGGTAAACCATGGAAAGGTCTGTGGGGCCTGGATGTGGATAGGGAGCTGTGGTTTTGGTGCATTACACATGACAACTAGAGACTGAGTGTGAACGAATGTGGCCTTTTTTTGTCTGTTTTCCTGGTGCTACCTCGCTGAAGCAGGGGGTAGCGATGCTATTTCCTGTGGGGAGGGGTAGCATTAGGAATGGATGAAGGCAAGCAAGTATGAATTTGTGCATGTGTATATATGTATATGTCTGTGTATGTATATGTTATTTTTTCCATACATACTCGCCATTTCCTGCATAAGCGAGGTAGCATTAAGAACAGAGGACTGAGCCTTAATGGGAATATCCTCACTTGGCCCCCTTCTCTGTTCCCTCTTTTGGAAGATTAAAAACAAAAGAGTAGGATTTCCAGCCCCCACTCCCTCCCCTTTTAGTCGCCTTTTACAACACGCAGGGAATATGTGGGAAGTATTCCCACATATCTGTTTCCTAGCACTACCTCGCTGACACAGGAAGTGGCAGTCAAGTAAAATGAATAAATATCAGTATATAAATTCATTTATTTGTATTATACTTGATCATCTCATTCATTCACACTCAGTCTATAGCTGTCATGTGTAATGCACTGAAACCGCAGTTCCTTATCCACATCCAGGCCCAACAGACCTTTCCATGGTTTACCTGACTTTTTTTTTCTGGCACTGCCTTGCTGAAGTGGGGGTAGCACTGCTGTTTCCTGTTCCTGCATCAGCAAGGTAGTGCCAGGAAACACAAAGAATGGCCCATCCACTCATATACACATATATATATATATATATATATATATATACATAAACACTCATATATGCACATATACATACATATACATATCAACATATACATATACATACACATACACAGACAGACATATATATACACATGTACATATTCATACTTGCTTGCCTTCATCTATTCCCGGCACCACCCCTCCCCACAGGAAACAGCATTGCTACCCCCTACTTCAGTGAGGTAGTGTCAGAAAAACAGACACAAAAGGCCACATTCGTTCACACTCATTCTCTAGCGGTCATGTGTAATGCACTGAAACCACAGCTCAATATCCACATCCAGGCCCCACAGGCCTTTCTATAGTTTAACCCAGATGTTTCACATGCCCTTGTTCAGTCCATTGATGGCACGTCAACCCCAGTATACCACATAATTTCAGTTCATTCTATTCCTTGCATGCCTCTCACACTCAAGATACTAACTTGTATGGTTTGGTAACGTTGTTTATGTAGTTCTTATTGCAATTACTTCTTGATGAATTTATATTCTTTGGCTTGAAAACATGTAGAGCATCTTTCTTACTGTTTGTGATATAATTTTGATTGACTGTTACTAGGAGTACATTGATGGTAATGTGATAAAGTTAAGGAGGATATCAGGAAAGACCTTAGCAATGGGACACTAGCTAGAATCAGGTTAAAAAGTCAATCTTGAAATCTCAGATAAGTGTCTTTTTATGATTGCTTTCATAAGACTTGTGTCTGTAGACCAAAATGACTTTGTGATTTATGATACTGAAAAAAAGAAATCACCTGTATGGTCCCCTTTCTGTCATATCTTGAACTGTCCAGTGATATTGCAAGTGGATGTTAATGACAGTTGTAAGTTAGTTAAATCAAGTTAGAAAATAGTCTGACATTAGATATTGTTATTGATATTATAAATCAACTACCTTGAATTATTGAAACATTTATCTGTGGACAGGCTCAGGATTGTTTAATGCAAGAATTTTGGAGAATGGATTATATGGAGTTCCTGTATAAGTTGAAAGAGTTGTCAACTGTTAATGAGTTTTTTTATATGAATGGGGCAGAATATAACCTCAGGTAAATTATGTAAGGGAAACAATAATTTTGTGTCTTTTTTGTTATTTTTGTTTTGTAAATGATAAATTTATGTGTTCAGTACCTAATACAAGTTATTTTTCGAGCAAAACAGGAAACCCAGAAAAGTGTCGTATGTATACCCAGTGTTACATGAATAAATGAAGGACATGTACAAACTTTGTTATTGGTGATGAGAAGGGAAATATCTTTAAATGCACCTTTTCCTCTAGGCATATTGAATAGTATTTTCTAAGCCAGAATGCAGGCCTTCATTATTCACTTTTTTTTTTTTCAACTCATAATAACATAACTGAGACAGAGATATCACTGTTCAACAGCAGTCATGGCAGTGTCATTTGCAAGGCTGTCAGCAGTTATATAAGATTTTCTTTGAAATTTTAAACCATCACCACCACCACCATTTTCACCAAACCACTACCACCATAGAAATCACTACCCCATCTCCAGAGTCTCCTTCTCACTACCTGCCTCCACCCTCATTCTCCACTTCATTCTTTACCCCCTGTTCCTTATCTTTCTCCAGCTTTTTAATCACTCGTAGATAAGGGGGGTTTGTAATTTTCTTGATAAAAATGCAGATGTATGTGATTAATTATTTCTAATTACCTATTTGTACTATACAGGGATTGAGTTTTACACTCGTAAGGCCTCATCTCTTGAACATTCTGTATTGTACAACTTTTACAATTTCTATATGCTATCTATGCTTACCATTTCTTCATTCATTTTATTTTGTTCATTCACCACAATTATACTAAAAAACTTCATATCTTTTTTAACAGGGGCTTAATTTCATGTTATGTCCTTTGGCTGTTCTCTCCCTTCATCTTTCACAGAAATGTTAACTATCTGTGTCATAAGTCTGTTTTATGAACTTACTGGTTGTGATCTGGTTGCCCCTCACAGTTCTCTTTTCCAAGAGGGGCAAATGTAAGGCCTCCAGCCTCTCCTTGTAACTCAGCTCTCTTAATTCTGGTACCATCTTTATTGCTCTCCTCTGGACCTTCTCTATTAGTGCTGTGTTTCTTTAGGTGTGGTAACCAAACTTGAGAAGCATATTCTAGTTTTATCCTTATGTCAAATGTGAACAGCCTGCTAAATATTTCCATATCAATGAACTTTAATGCTATTCTAATATTTGTTAGCAGACAGCCTCCTTAACTGTTCTTCTAAGGGAACAGGTTAGGGATAGTGTCAACACCCAAGTCTCTCACACTCACACACACATTTCTGAAGCTTTTTTCATGTTAGATGATAGTCATATTAAGGTCTTTAACTGTTACTCATCCTTACTACTTTACATTATCTGGGTTGAACATCATCAACCATGTATCAGACCAACTTTGGATTCTATCAAGGGCCACATGTAGGTTGATCCAATCATTTATGCTTTTCACTTCCTTCATAACCTTTGCATCAACTGCAAACATATTCAGGCAGAATTCCATACCTCCTGTCAGGTCATTCACACAGAGCAAGCAGAGTAATGGTCCCAGCACAGAAACAAGTGGTACTCCGCTGGTCGCCTCAACCTATTTTATGAAAGCTCCGCTTATGTGTCTTTATTCCTCTCCATTAAGATAATCTGTTCATTTAAGGAGTCTTCCCCTTATTTTTGTTAGGTGCTTCTCAATCAGCCTTCCACATGGTACAGGGTCAAATGTTTTCTGGCAGTCCAGGTACATACAATCCACCCAGCTTTCCCTTTCATTTGAGAGAGATCTCCTCTGTTGTAGAAATATAAAAGGAACATTTACACATGACCTCTTTTTCCTGAGATGATGCCAATTCCACTTGGGTAATTTCTCTGTGTGTGTGTTGGGAACATACAGAATTCAGTGCATAGTAACAATGTATAGGGTTAAAGAACACCTGTATTATGAATATGCATGGGAAAATTTAATTTGTAGCAAATGTTTACCGAAATTATTCTTTGACATGATATATAAGATGGCTCAAAGAAAACCACTGAGACAGTTTACACTTTATAAGCTATGTTATTCTGTGATGGGTCACACTTTGAATGTTGGTATTAACTTGCACTTCGTGTGATTATTTTCTTATAGACAGTAGGGTGCATTACATTAAATTTTCTCTTCAGTGTTAAGATTTGCTGTGAAGTTTTTCAAGCATTTTATCTTCCTTTCTGTTTATTGTACTGTCATGAATTTTAGATGTGTCAGTGGTAGAGGTGGAAGGATGGAATAAAAAAGATTTAGAGTGATTGGGGCTTAAATATACAGGAGGGTGAGAGGCTTGCAAGGAATAGAGTGAATTGGAACGATGTGGTATACCGTAGTTGATGTGCCGAACCAGGGCATGTGAAACTTCTGGGGTAAACCATGGAAAGGTCTGTGGGGTATGGATGTAGATAGGGAGCTGTGGTTTCGGTGCATTACACATGGCAGCTAGAGACTGAATGTGAAAGAATGTGGCCTTTTCTGTCTGTTTTCCCAGTGTTACCTTGTTGAAGCTCCCCAGACACAAAAGTCCACATCAGGGCCAAGCTTTAAGTGAAATATAGAGGTGAATGTGAGGGAAAAAAGAGGCCACACGGGAAAGTACGAATTTTGGATGAAGTGAAACACCTCCCTTTTAAAATTTGCTAGGTCATAGTTGTTAGGAAAGATATGAGAGGGTAGAAAGTTCCAAAACTTTGAGATTTAGGGAAAAAAATAGTTACCAAAATGGCCCTCTCTTGATTTTTAATGGCCACTCAATAATCAAGTGATGCAGCAGCTTGTTTAAGTATTACACAGTCTAGTTAATGGTGGGGACACACAAGCAGCCAGCTCTCAAGAGAAAAAACAAAGTAAATACCTATAGAAGAGGGAAAGCTTTTCTGTAAGTGAAATGCTATTTATGAGATTAGATGCAGTTTTAAGTCATAAGTACAATTAGACCTCCAAGTCACTGGATAATTTATTCTGAATTGTAGGTTTTCAAAAGGTTTTATCTAAATTTGAGTTTCACACAATTACTGCACCCAAAAAAGATATTTGCTTTATGGGATGCTTAAAATTGTCATTCAGTTGCTGAAATACTGTAAGACTGACCTAATTTTTAATGCTTTTTAAATATTGGATTTATGCCATGAAGGAAAACTTATGAACGCCAATAACCAAGTTTGTACAGTTAAATGAACGTGTAAATGGATGCAGGTCTTGACTTGTACTTTAATATAATGATATTCTTGTTAATATTGTATAGGGGACTCGTGTGTGTGAGGCTACTAAATTAATGCGCTTTTATAAAACTTTGAAAAATGAATTAGAATTTTACGGGTTATAGATCTTACATGTGATAACTTTATACAAATGAATTGTAGGGTTGATTTTCATTATCATCCCAGAATTGTTATAGGACAATACTAGACTGTTTTGTATAAGGTTGTTTGGAATGTATTTTAAAAGGGGGGGAGTATGAATAAAAAAATTTTGTCATATATAAGCTGCATTTTTTATTGTAGCAGAACAGATGGGATTTATAAGATTGATAGACTCATGTCCTTGGTATATAAAATTCAGCTGTGAATTCAATTAAGATCCATTTAGTCCAATCCAGGCTGTACTGAGGTACCATTCAGTTATAATACAAAAATTTTATTAGAGAAAATAAAATAAAAAATATTTTGGTTCAGAATAATGTTGGTGAACCAATTATCTTAATATAATAGAATGAGCACTTGTTTATCTAGACCACTTATTTCAATTTTACTAAGATGTCTGATGTGAAAAGGTCTGTCATGTTAATTTTGACAGAGCTGGTTACTCATCATAATATTGTGAACTGGTTAATCCCATCCATCCTGGAGGATGTTAACTTTCTAGAAAAATGCTAAATTAGATTTGATTAACACTGATATTCATAACTGGCAAATGCAGTAGTATTTTTTCTTGATGTTGTGAAATCCATTACGGATTCAGTTTAAACCAAAACATTTATTAATATGTATGTTTATATGATTCTTGTGAAGATTATTGAAGGTATTTATAAATGTTTACAATGTTCTTTCTTGCTTTTAGTATAAGAGTGAGAAATATCCTTAAGCTATCTTCACTGTTATGCTGGAGTAGGTATGAATCAAATGATGTTATGTCAGTTTATCAAGTAGTGTCACATGTTTTAATTTGCCAGCATGACTTTAAAGTCTGTATAATGCTTTATAAAGTACATTTTGAAGTTAACTGGAATACTTGTCTGTTGGCACAAACAGTGTTGGTACAGATGCAATTCCCTTTTTCAAATTGGCATGATCTGCAGTGATAGTATGATGTAAAATACACTTCACAGTAAGCTAATGTTTTAGTAACAGACCTTAATTAATTAAGAAAAATAAAGTAACTTGAAAACTAGTTTTCTTCACTTAAAAATACTTGCATTCAAATACTTCTACAAGGGCAGATGTAATTCTAATTTAATCTTTTATGTCCTGTGATAGGTTTCCTCTCCAAATCTATGAAACTGAATTTTCCAAGTTGTATAAAAATTGTGTTTAACTTTTAATTTAAGAGATATTGATATGAACATGAACTAAGATAACTAGAGAAGAGTATTTCATCAACTACTTTCACTCTGTTAATGTATAGTAGTTTTGTAGGTGTTTCAGCACATCACACTAAAAAGTGTGGGAGTTAGGCATGTGTCAAGTGAGTTGCCACTGCACATGTTTTATTATTTGTTTTATCTACACCAAAAGTTAATTACTAATTATTATTATTATGTTCTATCTTACATAATAAATCTTTTCTTGTTATAATCAATGTGATTCATTGATAAATTTCCATAACAGGATATAAAATTATCAACTGCACTTCAGGGATTTTATTCTGGCTAATGCCAGATGATTTTATTCATCTTAAACTGTAAGAATTTGTGTCCATATAATCATGTTCCAAAGATAGATCATGATAATCAAGTAATTCGGGATCATTGTCAACTTGTTCCTTCAGGGATTTTATTTTGGTTAATGCCAGATGATTTTATTCAGCTTAAGCTGCAAGAATCGGTGTACATAAAATCATGATCCTAAGATAGATCTTGATCATCAAGTAATTCAGGATCATTGTCTATCTGGTCCTTCTTAGAAAAGTTAAGACAATGTGCTGTCATTGACGTGGCTGGAGGATGACTGATTTTGGGGAGTAATTATTGTGCACTTCCACATAGGCAGCCACCCAGGCTTGGCAGATTTCCTTGAAATATTTAGAAGTGTAAAACTCAATGGGTATATATCTTTGTAGAGAAATTGCCCAGTTTGCATGAATATTCACATACAGACTCAAATGGTTAAAGTATCTTAATGTACATACTACTACACAAAATGTATATTTCATTTGAAAAATGTAGTAACAGACTAGAATCGAGTTGATGAAAAAGTGATGTGATCATTCATACTTGCAGACACACACAATTGGGTCATGTTGTGCTGTGTTTACAGGGAGTTACTTTTTATTCTTTTTGAACAGCACAGATACTGCCAGTGAGGAATTTCATGTAAAAGGAAGAGAGAACATTAAGCACGTGTGAACAGAGGAAATACAGAAATTAGGTAAGAAAAACTGTGAGAATGAGAATGATCAAGAAAACAAAAGTTTAGGCAATATGGAGGCTTGCTAGGAGTCTGTGCTGCATAAGGAAAGGTACTAAGGTATAAAGAAATGTGCTTGAATCATACATGCTTCTGAACAAGGCTTATTATTGATAATTCAGAGATATCAGGGGGAAAAAAATCATTTGTTATCTGTCTATATTTCTGATGCCTGTTCCAATTGGAATTCCCTCAAAGGGGTGACCACAGCAACAGTCTCCATAACGAAAGAACTCCAGTGCTGCTTCTTAGCCTGTAGTTCCCTACCCTTAACAGACCACTGCCAGAGGGCAAGTCTAGTGCAGAGTTTGCAGTGGCTCCTACCTAATGTTCCTAATGACTACTATCTAATGATCTTACCTACTACTACCTAATGTTTCTACCTAATAATTTGCTTAAATGTCCCTAATTACTAGTTCTACCTACTGCTTCTATCATTTGCAGAATAGTAGTTTCTCTTTGCCTCTTCTGCATGTACTTTGTTGGCATTAAATACACAATTTTATACTCTCCATCTCGTACATAACACATTAACTCTCATATCTTATTCTGCACACCAATTTTTCTTTCTTCATTCAAATGAAAATTCATTGCTGCACAACAATTGTACCATTTCTCCAGAGCAAATTGGAACAGTGCCACAGGTTGAGAAGGGTTGAATCATTCTCAGGCCCAGTTGACCACCATTAAGTAATTGGAACTACCCCATTTCCTTAGACACAGGCCTTAGGTGGGGCTCGTTTTGCAGGTTCAGCTAGGTGAGGATATTATAGTGAGAAAAGAACTCCTGTGCTGGAAATGAGATGTTTGAGGACAATATGTGGTGTGAGGTGGTTTGATTAAGTAATGAAAGGGTAAGAGAGATGTGTGGTAATAAAAAGAGTGCAACTGAGAGAGCAGAAGGGGGTGTTTTGAAATGGTTTGGTCACATGGAGAGAATGAGTGAGGAAAGATTGACAAAGAGGATATATGTGTCGGAGGTGGAGGGAATGAGGAGAAGTGGGAGACCAAATTGGAGGTGGAAAGATGGAGTGAAAGATTTTGAGTGATCGGGGCCTGAACATGCAGGAAGGTGAAAGGCGTGCAAGGAATAGAGTGAATTGGAACGATGTGGGATACCGGGGTCGACGTGCTGTCAATGGATTGAACCAGGGCATGTGAAGCGTCTAGGGTAAACCATGGAAAGTTCTGTGGGGCCTGGATGTGGAAAAGGAGCTGTGGTTTCGGTGCATTATACATGACAGCTAGAGACTGAGTGTGAACGAATGTGGCCTTTGTTGTCTTTTCCTAGCGCTACCTCGCACACATGCGGGGGGAGGGGGTTTTCATTTCATGTGTGGCGGGGTGGCGACGGGAATGAATAGGGGCAGACTATGAATTATGCACATGTGTATATATGTATATGTCTGTGTGTATATATATATATATATATATATATATATATATATATATATATATATATATATATATATATATATATATATATATATGTATGTATACGTTGAGAGGTATAGGTATGTATATGTGCATGTGGAAATGTATGCATATACATGTGTATGTGGGTGGGTTAGGCCATTCTTTCGTCTGTTTCCTTGCGCTACCTCGCTAACGCGGGAGACATATATATTCCTATGGGTCCACGGGGAAAATGAAACACGATAAGTTTCCAATGGCACTTTTGTTCAATTATAATGTGTTTAATCACCTACTTGTACAGGGAGTTCTACAGTCATGGGGTACCATCTCTTCAAATTCTTCATTACCGTTCAGCTTTTGAAACCGTGTGCTCTCTACTTCTACAATCACATGAGTAAGCTTACTCCATTCATCTACTACATTTAGAATTCATAAGTACTTCTTTACAACCTTACAAATTTCATGCTCAATTTCATGTACCCTTATTTACTCTGCTCCTACATCTTTCAAAGACCTGTTCAGTCTTCGTCATCGCTTTGATTTAAAACGTTATGAGTTTTGATGAAATAGCCCTTATCCCTTTCCCTTCAGTCACGGAGAAAAAAAATCAAGGCTTCTTACCTTACTTTGCAGCTCATCTTTCTTCATTCTGGTGCTATCTTTGCAGCCTATTAGTTCTTTGTGCTTCATCTAGTGCGGTGACCAAACCTAAGAGGCATATTCTAGGTTTGGCTTTATGTAAGATGGGAACAACTTGCTGAATATTTTTCTGTTCATATATTCGAATATCATTGTTATTTGCCAGCAGGTAGTTGGTCTCACTCGCTATTCTCCTAATGTGGGACTAGCGACAGGTGAGGTACTATGTCAACTCAAAAGTTCCTCTCAAAAACTGATTCCTGCGGCTTATTTCCTACTAGATAATACATGTATCGAAGCCTAATTTTACTGTGTCGCAACCTTATTAGTTCACATAGACTGGTAGTTTCATCAGTCAGGTATAACGAACACTTCAAAATTTGTCTATGTCCATTTTGTAAGTTAAATGCAGTCCTTGTCGCTTTTCACTTCCATCGCGAACTTGACATCATCTGCAAACTTATTCAAGCTGGAGTCCAATGTTTCGAGCAATTGCATAAATCACGAAAGGCAATGTTACACCTGATAAACCCAAACCTTTTCGAGAAGGCTCCTCTGACATGCGTCCTTTGCTCCATTCCACCAATATAATCTTTTATATGTGTAACTAGCGTCCCTCTTGGATTTCTCTGAAGATTCGGCTTATCTACCATCCTCCTTTTGAGTGTGATTTCCTATTTGTACCGTAAGGGGAGCGAATTTTACGCTCGTGGGTCCCCATCTCTTAAACATTATCATACATTTTAAATCTATGCATGCTGTAGGCAATCAGTATTCAGCATGTGATTGATCAATTTATTCCATCCATCCATCCATCTCTCTTATGTAAGAAAAGTACTTCCTTACATTTTTTTTCTTTACAGATTCTTGCTTAATTTCATGTTGTGTCCGTTATCCATTCATGCACCTCCCAAAGAACAGTTCACTGTCTACTTCATCGATCTATTCTTAACAGTTAAAGGTTGTGTTTAGGTCACCTCTCACTCTTCTCTCATCCAAGGTGGGTAAACCTAAGATGATTTTTTGTATTACTGACCGTCACACAAGCATAAGGCCGCCTGAGATGAAACACACACATATTCGAATCCTGGGCACTAGTTCACAGTCCACTCAACTTTTTATCCTTCCCTTGTGGAGGGATGGTTGGTAAAATGGGCACGTGGTATGCAGTCCACCCAGCCGTTCATCCTACCTTAGGGGCCAGTCGATAGAATATTGTATATATAAGGTTAAGAAAACGGGGCTACTGGGTGTAAAATTCTCTCTCCTTAAAACAAAGATAGTAATCACAACAAATTATTACACTTGTTGGCTAAAATATCATCACTTCTGTTAATATACCGAGCAAATGTAGCACAATGTCATTTGTCGATAAAAAGGATGAGAATTAAGGTTTTAGTTCAGAATAAATAAGCCACATCCATATTTTCGGAAAACACATCCATATTGTCTTGTGAATTATAATTTCATTTAGTTCTACTTTTTTTTTTTTTATATATATTCGTCAACGCAACTCGTGTTTTACCTTAAACGAAAACAACAACAAATACTGACCTCAGTCGAAGATCAAATAAACTTCTTACAAATTTTATATGAGCATTTAGAAAAAAATCTAATTTTAACAATGTATAAGATTTATGATACAATCAATTTCTATAACTTTTTGATGTTATTTGATTGACTTGCAAAGATAATCTAATTGAAATTACAGGACACAGCTATAGTTTTTAGTGTTTAATGATGGCGACTCTGTTGTACACAATAATTTACGTGTCTTCAATAACATTATCTTTATGTCGTGTTCCAGAAGGTACTGACTGTCTTCTTAAAGAATATGAGACATAAGCTGATATTTCCTGTTTGCATATTAAAACTGATACCTTGTGTAATGTGTGTTACTTCGAAATAAAGTATAGAAAGAAAAGGCGCCAGTTTGTCTGAGTGGGTGTGAGTTGGGTGTAATTTAAGCTGTGAATTCACTGTTTAGGCTGGTAATATGATAGTTGGTAAGGCAAATTTGTCGTTTACATATAATTTCACTGATGAGGAAATCTTGTTTCAACAAAGGGAATAGGCATTCTAACAGATCTAGATTGTTATTACCTGGGCTTTACTGATAGTACTGAATGTAATGTGTTGGTGCCATTAGCTGCCCACGATTATTCACAGTTCATGGGGTATCAATTTAGACGATTGATTGGTATCACAGGCTAAGCTTGATTTCTTTATTTGATATGAAACTGCATTTATTGTGATACAGGTAGTGTATATTATAAATGTGATTTGTCATAAGACGGTATAGCTTTGTTCCTAATGATTATACTTTCATTTCATTGCCAAACTTGCTTTATGTTTTCTAGATTATCATCATACTAATAATGTATGGTAAAGATTCATTTTAAATATGCATCAGTAAGAGTGTTGAGAAATGGCATGTCATGTTTTAGGTGCTTCCATTAATTAACTGTGATTACAGAAACACCTCTGGTCCAATACTTGGAATTTTATATTTTACTTCCTGGAATTTGGTATCATAACTTTTCACATAGATTTTTTGTTGTTACTGTTAGAAGTGTTTTAAAACTGTGGGATTATGCTGTAGTACCCTTTGCAGCTACTTTTGCTTAATCATTAACGTATTAATATTAGGGTCATGAGGGCTAGGAATATGTGGGGTAAAATAATATAAAATTTGGAAATCAAGGAATGTGCACTTTTGATATTGCATATCTCTGAGTAAAACGTACAGTACTCTACTTATTTCAGCCTTCTTCTTTCATTTGGTTGGCATTGTAATCAGTGAGTTCAAGTGTCTATTGATATACAAGAATCTGACCCAGTATGGGAGAGACCTGATTAGCATTTATTCAGACCCCAAATTACTGAGTACATTTGAAATTACCCAACATATTTACGGAACTTGGATTAATGTAGATTCACATGTTACAAGACATGATGCCATTCATCAGAATGAATGAATTAATAAAGGATGATAGGCATTTCTTCGAAATACAGACAAGTTTTCTTGTTTTATTGTAACATAATTCACTTTCTGTATTTACATATGGATTGATTAAAGCTCTATAGGATCAGAACAAGTGATAGGTCAACTGTCTGCAGGACAGTGATGTTATTCTCCATAAAAATCTGAACTACTCATCCTTTTCCCTTCCTCACCAGTACACCCCCTCCCTGACATGTGTCTGAGTTCCGTTGTGACTGACTGGTCAGATCTCGAAATGGATGTAAATCAGATGTCTGTCAGTATGGCATATAGAATTCATATACTTGTACAGCATTCTTTTTCCCTACTCAGTTTCTGTCATGATTATCTTGGTTTTTAATAACCAGCTGTGTTATTTGATTCTGTAATTTCATTTTACCTTTTATTTAAAATTCATTAGTTCATATTTTGTCATTTTTATTTTTTATTTTATATATTCTTATCTGGTCGTATGTATGGATGGTTGTAATTCGCATAGGTCTTAAGTAGTGGAGAGCTTGTTGTAAGTATTTAACTTGACATTTGATATTTTAGCTGAAATGTGCCAGTCAGACCCATGATTAAGTGTTGCACATATAATGTTAGGTAGATGACACAGCAAATGTCCATGAATACATTGGACAGTTAGATATTTTTTTGGTAAATATCAACTACTATCATAGTGGGTACTAGCTAAGGTTTTTACAAGAGTATTAACTAATTTATTCTGCAATTTTTCTGATGTGTATAACCCTTACTAATATTGCCAAATCCTAGCATTGCAGAGTAACACTGTTTTTCTACAATTTTTTTTTTTTTTTTTCCGGTCTCCCGGGTTTGCGAGGTAGCGCAAGGAAACAGACGAAAGAAATGGCCCAACCCACCCCCATACACATGTATATACATACGTCCACACACGCAAAATATACATACCTACACAGCTTTCCATGGTTTACCCCAGATGCTTCACATGCCCCGATTCAATCCACTGACAGCACGTCAACCCCGGTATACCACATCGCTCCACTTCACTCTATTCCTTGCCCTCCTTTCACCCTCCTGCATGTTCAGGCCCCGATCACACAAAATCTTTTTCACTCCATCTTTCCACCTCCAAGTTGGTCTCCCTCTTCTCCTCGTTCCCTCCACCTCCGACACATATATCCTCTTGGTCAATCTTTCCTCACTCATTCTCTCCATGTGCCCAAACCATTTCAAAACACCCTCTTCTGCTCTCTCAACCACGCTCTTTTTATTTCCACACATCTCTCTTACCCTTACGTTACTTACTCGGTCAAACCACCTCACACCACACATTGTCCTCAAACATCTCATTTCCCGCACATCCATCCTCCTGCGCACAACTCTATCCATAGCCCACGCCTCGCAACCATACAACATTGTTGGAACCACTATTCCTTCAAACATACTCATTTTTGCTTTCCGAGATAATGTTCTTGACTTCCACACATTCTTCAAGGCTCCCAGAATTTTCGCCCCCTCCCCCACCCTATGATCCACTTCCGCTTCCATGGTTCCATCCGCTGCCAGATCCACTCCCAGATATCTAAAACACTTCTCTTCCTCCAGTTTTTCTCCATTCAAACTCACCTCCCAATTGACTTGACCCTCAACCCTACTGTACCTAATAACCTTGCTCTTATTCACATTTACTCTTAACTTTCTTCTTTCACACACTTTACCAAACTCAGTCACCGGCTTCTGCAGTTTCTCACATGAATCAGCCACCAGCGCTGTATCATCAGCGAACAACAACTGACTCACTTCCCAAGCTCTCTCATCCCCAACAGACTTCATACTTGCCCCTCTTTCCAAAACTCTTGCATTCACCTCCCTAACAACCCCATCCATAAACAAATTAAACAACCATGGAGACATCACACACCCCTGCCGCAAACCTACATTCACTGAGAACCAATCACTTTCCTCTCTTCCTACGCGTACACATGCCTTACAACCTCGATAAAAACTTTTCACTGCTTCTAACAACTTGCCTCCCACACCATATATTCTTAATACCTTCCACAGAGCATCTCTATCAACTCTATCATATGCCTTCTCCAGATCCATAAATGCTACATACAAATCCATTTGCTTTTCTAAGTATTTCTCACATACAAATGTAAGACCTAAATTAAATCAAGTCATATCTTACATTACCTAGCCCAGCCTAGATTAGGCCAGATTTGCCTTGATTTTGTATTACGGTAAATTGAATATATGTTTCTTACCAAATTTAGGTGGTGAGAGGGCTGCGTCAGCATGGAAGAACTCATGGAGACTTTGTATAGGTTGAGAAAAATATTTCTTCAAATTCATTGCAGTCAAATGAAATAACTTGTGAAGATTATTAGGGTCTGGATCATTCTGAACCCTGGAATATCATTGCTGAAGCTTGCTTTAGATTCTCCTTCTTGGTCAAACCACCAACAGCTGAAGCATTTCTCTTACATGATCTGGGGTTCCTTTCGTCAATCATTTACTGTCCACCAGATTAACATCACACACACACCCATTCCAAACCAGTCAGCAGTCACTTAATCTAGGTCTTATTGTGAAAATGTTTATTGTTGTGCAAGCAGGTATCATATAGCTTAGCATACTTTTTATTTTGTTTTCCTTTTTGTGTTTTCTAATGTAATGTTTTCCTTATATTGTTATTACCGGTATTTAGTGTGCTTTCAATAATAAGTAAAGAAATCTAGTGTGTTTGAATGAGGTTTGGTGAAGGAACTGGCTGGCAGGCTTCATGTGTTGTGCCTTGCCTCACTCTTCCTCCATTATTGGGACAAGCGCCTTTCCTTGCACCCTTGAAAATTCTACAAAGTTGAATATTAATCATGTAATAACTATTTGTATTTATTTAATTTCTGTTAATTGTTTTGGTTATTTTCTGGTTCAGTTTTCAAGGCTCTTTCTTTTGTGTATGGGCTCCATAGACGGAGAGGCACGGTAGAGGTTGGGACTAGAATGTTATCACGTTAGTGTTTAGTGGTGATACTACTTCAAACCTGGGTTGTGGAATCCCAAGCAAAGGGTCAAATGGTCAAGGCTTCAAATTTTGCTAAGCTTTTCTTTTTGTTGGGAATTAAGACATTACCAAAACTGATAGTTTTCTAGTGAATTTGTTGGCCATTAGTTTCATATTTCTGATTGTATATGAAGTAGTTTCACATTGCCGTGCAGGTTGGTATTATCATTTTATTATGCAGTTCACTTTTCATGTTTAGTAAACTAAATTTCCATAAATTTTCCATATTTAGGCATCCTGAATAATGACAACAGTGAAATACACGAAGATGAGATATGGAGAGGAGGAAGGCACGATGAAATTGATACTGTACAATCAGATTTACGGCCAGAAAATGAAGAATTCAAGAATGATAATGTAGACTTTAAAGCAGATGGTACTGTGGGTCAAGCTACTCTACAAAACAACTCACAGGTGAGCTTTTTTTTTTACTTGTGTTGTAATTATCATTTTCTGCATTCAGAGGAGGTTAGTTTAAGTAATGTCTTAAATATTTCTGTTACAGTGTATTTTTATTTTTCCTGCAGGTAAATATTTATACCTGTAAATCTCTATACGAGGAGAAAGGGGAGACCAAATTGGAGGTGAAGGATAGAATGAAAATGATTTTGAGTGTCTGGGGCCTGAATCTACAGGAGGGTGAAAGGTGTGCATGAGATAGAGTGAACTGGAGTGTTGTGGTGTTCAAGGAGCGACATGCTGTCAGTCGACTGAACTAGGCAGCTTGGGGTAATCACCGAAAGGTCTGTAGGACCTGTTGCGGTTGGTAACTGTGATGTTAATGCATTACATATGATGGATAGAGAATTATATAAGTGAATGAGGCCTTTTCTTCATTTTTTCCCGGTGGTACCTCACAAATGCTGTTAATGGTGAACAAGTTTGAAAAAAACTCTTTATATATTTGTTTTACAGAATATGATGTACAAATTTGCTAAAAAATTCTGTCATTTGGTACTTACTACTTCGCCTGTTAAAAGGTGATGTGTCCTGAACAATATATTATGCCTCTTGACAGTTCACTGTGAATGTTCTTTATATTGTGTGGGGCTTTCAGAAATTACTGGCAATTAAGTCATTTGTTTATTCATTTATAAGTGCCCAAGGATGTAGGAACAAAAGCAGATGACTAAACCATAGCAGAAATTGTTTTCTTGTGGCTCCTTCCTCTTTTCAAAGCCTTTATTTACAAATTGATATAGAAGATTTCCAGACCCCCATTTCTCCCTTTCCTAGTTGCCTTCTTTGACATGAAGATGCTTGGAGAGTATTCTTTTTTCCCTATTCCCAGGGGTAGCAATGCTGTTTCCTGTGGGGCAGGATAGCGCCAGGAATGGATGAAGGCAAGCAAGTATGAATATGTACATGTGTATATACGTCTGTGTATGTATATGTAATATGTTGATATCTATATGTATTTGTATGTATATGTACATGTATGGGCATTTATGTATATATAGTGGATCATAGGGTGGGGGAGGGGGCGAAAATTTTGGGAGCCTTGAAAAATGTGTGGAAGTCGAGAACATTATCTCGGAAAGCAAAAATGGGTATGTTTGAGGGAATAGTGGTTCCAACAATGTTGTATGGTTGCGAGGCGTGGGCTATGGATAGAGATGTGCGCAGGAGGATGGATGTGCTGGAAATGAGATGTTTGAGGACAATGTGTGGTGTGAGGTGGTTTGATCGAGTAAGTAACGTAAGGGTAAGAGAGATGTGTGGAAATAAAAAGAGCGTGGTTGAGAGAGCAGAAGAGGGTGTTTTGAAATGGTTTGGGCACATGGAGAGAATGAGTGAGGAGAGATTGACCAAGAGGATATATGTGTCGGAGGTGGAGGGAACGAGGAGAAGAGGGAGACCAAATTGGAGGTGGAAAGATGGAGTGAAAAAGATTTTGTGTGATTATTATCATTATTATTATATGCTTGTTCATCATTTCTCAGATAAGGGAGTTAGCACCAGAAAGTGGGGGCTGGAAATCTTTCCTTTCCATGTTATGTTGAAATTTGTTATAGTTACTGTTATGATTATTATTATAATTGTTATTATTATGATTAGTTTTAGGTTGAGAAGGGAGAAACAGGTAGTGTTTTTGAGGAAAGGAACCTGGATGCTCTCACTCTGAGCAAAACAAAGCTAAAAGGCAAAGGGGAAGGATGGTTTAGGGGTAATGTTGGGTTAGTGTGAGGGAGAGAACTAAGAAAGGGTAGCACAGTTGCAGAAGGAGGAACTGTGGAATGTGTGAAAGAGTGTAAAGAGTGGGCCTTAGACTGATACAGGTTAAAATGGAATGAATTACAAAGGGTGGGTGATTGTTAGTGCTGTGTACTCAAGCATTTGCTCTTCTGTATAAGGCTTTTACACCATCCAACATTTATCCCCCAACCCCATATGTCCAACCCCATATGTCCTTAAAACATCCCATAAAGCATTCACTTGACCCTGTTGTGTGCTTTCTCCAAGTCCATAAAAGCTGCATACAGCTTCTAACTTGTTACTAGATACTTTTCCATGGGCATTCTCACAGCAATAGTCTTATCCACACATCTCCCATCTTTTCCTAAAAACATCTTGCTCCTTGCGTATTCTACATTCAGTCATTTCCATCACTCTATGAGTGAATGAGTGAGGAGACTGGACATCCTCCTATCTTTTATGGTGACTTTCCTAAAGAAAAGAAAAAAAAGTGAAGGAGCGAAGTGAGGATTTTTGTCCCAGAGACTCAGTCATCTGTACCTGGTGGTACCCTATTAAGGTGAGAAGCAGAACAAAATTCTTTTTAAAAAGAGTTATTATGTTAGAGGAGGTAACTGCCTGACATTTCTAACCAATTGTTGTACTTAATCTGACTTTTCAGTTATGCTTTGTTTAAGTGTTTTATCATATGGATATATTTTGATAGGTTCATATGTTTTTCAGCTTAGTGGAGAAGAAACTATGGATTTTATGGATAATGGTTTGTTAGACATGCTACAGAATACATCCATGGTTGTGTCAGCAGTAAGCGAGGCACCTGGTAGCAACATGAATACAAAAAATACGGAACTGCAAGATGAGTATGACAGCTATGAAAAGATATCTTGCATTAAGTGCAATCAACCACATTGTAATAGTCTCACCAAATGTCACAATGCTATTATGGTAATTTGATACTGTCTATGGTACAATTTTATTCTTGATTGACAAAAAGGAAGACATGATGACGTCAATATTTTTTTATATTAATGAAGATGTAATATGACTATAGATTCCATGTTGAGGTACAAGTATATGATAGTTATTGAGATATCAGATTGTTACATGTTGCTATGCATTTAGTTAAGTTTGCTCAAAGATATCATCTTTGTGTTTTTTTCCAATGTTTCATTAGTGTTGGAAGGCACGATCTCGCAATGAAGCTGGTGAACTACAGGATGCCCGTGGATGTATATCTAAACCTGATCATGTGCCTATGCAGTGTGGCATTAAAGAAGGCCACCTTAAACCCCTAAGAATAGATTGCTGTCAAACTAGCTACTGTAACAATGGTAGTTTTCCAGTTCTACCTCCTGCAGATACAAGTATGTTAATTGAATTTGAATAAGAACATGTGAAGATCATGTGTAAGCAAAGATATTGTTTTTTTTCTGATGTCCTTGAAACTTATACTTGGTATACTTGGTTATGTGTTTGGGTAGTTTATGAATCTGTTCAGACTTATAGCTGTTGATAACTGAAATTTGAGGAATATTCTGTTAGTGGAATTGATGTATGATGTAAAGAAATAGCAACAGGATTAAAATGGTATAGTAGTACTGGGAGTTTTGTGTGGATAAGAGGCATGGGCTGTTGATGAAAATGTACAGAAGGTGCATGTTTTGGAAATAACATTTTTAAAGACAATATGTGGTGTAAGGAGGATTGATCAAGTAAGTAATGATGTAATGATAGGGTGAAAGAGAGTTGTGGGTATGAGAACAAGATGGGTAAGAGAGCTGAAGAGGATGTGCTGAAAAGGTTTAGACATGATGAGATTGAATGAGACCTTAACAAAGAGGATGTATGTATCAGAAGTGGATGGGACAAAGAGAATGGGGAAAACTGAATTAGAAGTGGAAGGATGGAGTGAAAAAGGTTTTGAGTGCTTGGAGCCTGAATGTGTAAGGTGAAAGCATGCATGGGATAGAGCGAGATGGAGTGATGTAGTTTACAGGGGATGATGTGCTGTCAATGGACTAAATCTGGCTTATGAAGCAACATTACATTTGCTTGGGTTGAATTTCATGAACCATGTATGAGATCAACTTTGGGAGACTGTTTAGGCCCTTAAATAAGGCGTTGCAATCCTCGATTTTGACTGACTTATTATTGTCATCCTTAGGGTTAGTGTAGAACGCTTCCCATATATCTCCTTTGTGTCATAATGCTACTAAGGAGGTGGGTCAGGGGGCTGCAGATCTTCCCTTTTTATCACTTTCTAATGTTAGAAACATTAGAAAGAATCACTGAAGATTTTCCTGTAAAGCTTATTTGTCTGTATATGGAATTGTCTGGTTAAGATAGGAAAAGGTGAGCAGGTATTTATGTCTATTGAAAGAAAATATCTCAACTTATTTTGTAAATAAACTTATTTTGTATATATATTTATAGATACTTATTTCTTTAACAGGGACAATTGAGGGATCTGAGGTGATAAGAGTCCTTGTCATCCATGTTGTTCCTGTCTTGGTGGTTGCAGTTATTGCAATAGTTGTAATCCTCCTATTATGTCGTGCCCATAATCGTAGGATGCGGGAGTATGCAGCAGCAGCTGCAGCATCTGCCTTACCTCCTCACCATGCCTTGTATCGAGATGAGCTCAGAGTAACCGCAGCAGGAGATTCAACATTACAAGTAAGTCTTGAAGATTATTTTAATTTCATGGAAAAGTCTGTCCATAGTTGCTTTTTCTGTAGATCCATTACCTTGAATATGGTTTGCAAGTTGTCGTAAAGGTATTCTTAAGTTTGCCATCATATTGCATTCATAAGTTGAGAGTTTGCTTAAGCCTTCAGATGTTCTAGTTAATTTCTTCCACAGAATTGAAGATTCTGGAAGCTGTTTTCAGATTTTTCTTAAATCTCGTGTCATGTTTTCAAACAAACAAGACTAAAGAAGGATACGCAGTTATTTTAGTAAAAAAAAATACTCAAAGGAATTTGGATTCTGATGGACTTGAGATTTTTTTTAGCCTGTCTTACTTGGGTGAACTTTTGTGACTGATCTCTCCAGAAGGATTCCTTAGTTTTAACATGTCAGCAGTAGTGATATATTTGTCTCCTTTGCTTGTTTATTATAAGCCTTTGTAACCACCATGCTCCAAAGACTTCATGAAAGATGCTTCCAGTCTGGGGTAGGTACTTTTTTGCCATTATTGGTAAGAGGTATTTAGGATCAGGAAGAATTAGGAAAGAAGGAATGCCTTGAAGTGATTATTGGAGGCTTTAGAATTACCTGATGCAATTTCAGTGATTGAAGAAAGTAGAAGAATAGGTGGTTAAAACTAAGTTGAAAGGGGGCAGCTTGTTATGGTTACATTTGACTTAGAATTACCAAACCTGGAAGTACCTAAGAAATCTTATTAATGTAAAAGACATGGTAGAATTGAGTGGGGTATTCATCAGATTTAATAAATCATAGGAAGAGATGGAAAGAAGCAAAGAATACAGTAAAAGTCAAAGAACTGGAGAAGCCAAATGAGGCTAGAGGGCAAGGCAGCTCCTCCAGCACTGCATAGAAAGTAGGGATGTTTGAAGATGATATTTTGAGACTGGAAGTAGTGTATTTAAGTGTTGATGGGTTGATAGATAATGGTAAAGAGCTGAAGTGAAGGATCATGTAAGGGAAAGTGCACCTGATAATTTTGGAGTCATGAACTTAAAGCTTATTAAAGAGATAAGATCTCAGTTGTTCTCCACAGAGGGGTACATGACCATTAAGAGAGTAAGAGAAGGTAGTGGAGGGAGAGCATTGCCTCTTGATAAAAGATGGCTTTAAGTTTCAAGAAATAGTGGAGGATGGCCCATTTAGACAGTAGATAATGGGAAGGGTAACTGTTGTGAAGAAGTGTATAGTGGTGTTAATATTATAATTTGCCTAAAAAAAAATATCAACAATCCAAAGCAAATAGAAAATTATAACAATGAAGGAACAATCAGGGTGGTATATGAAGTTGTAAGACATTCTCTTCTCGTAAACAGTTAAGTATTGGGAATGGAGGATTTCAGTTACAAAGAGATAGATTGAGAAAATTTGGATTCTAATGGTGACGAGAAGTCAAGGAAACATAAGTTTTTATAATGTATACTGGATAATTCCCTCTACCAATATATCAGTGAGCACAAGATGAGTGGGACTGATTAATTGCTAGAGCTCTTCTTAGAGAAAAAGGAAGGCAAGGTGGCTCACTTGTATCTGGACTCGCAGAAATTATTTGACACTGTAATGATGAATGGGTAGCAGATTGAGAAGCCAGATCACACGGCAGGAATAAGGAGAAAACTTACTCGATGGATAGAAGGGTCTCCATGTTTTTTATAGTTTAGTTTTAACTGTAGCCAGGGGTATTGCCACTTACAGTTAATGAATTTTTTTTTTTCCTTTTTCTGCACAGGAAATCTTCAGTGATTCCATTACATCAGGAAGTGGATCAGGTCTGCCACTACTCATTCAGCGTACTCTTGCCAAGCAGATTTGGCTTGCTGAAGTTATTGGGAAGGTAAGGTTGTCATATCTATATGCTTTATATATTTTACCACCTCCTTCCTTTTAAGGCAGCTTGATTCAGGTGAGTATGCAGTCTGTTGCAGATGAGAGAGCTTGGGAAGTGAGTCAGTTGTTCACTGATGATACAGCGCTGGTGGCTGATTCGGGTGAGAAAGTGCAGAAGCTGGTGACTGAGTTTGGTAAAGTGGGTGAAGGAAGAAAGCTGAGAGTAAATGTGAATAAGAGCAAGGCTATTAGGTACAGTAGGGTTGAGGGACAAGTCAATTGGGAGGTAAATTTGAATGGAGAAAAACTGGAGGAAGTGAAGTGTTTTAGATATCTGAGTGGATTTGGCAGCAGATGGAACCATGGAAGCGGAAGTGAATCATAGGGTGGGTGAGGGGGTGAAGGTTCTGGGAGCATTGAAGAATGTGTGGAAGTCGAGAACGTTATCTTGGAAAGTAAAAATGGGTATGTGTGAAGGAGTAAATAAATGAATATGTATATATACATAGTTATTTATATTTATTATACTTTGTCACTGTCTCCCCTATTAGTGAGGTAGCGCAAGGAAACAGACGAAAGAATGGCCCAACCCACCCACCTACACATGTATATAAAGACACGTCCACACACGCACATATACATACCTATACATTTCAGTGTATACATATATATACATACACAGACATATACATGTATACGCATGTACAACATTCATACTTGCTGCCTTTATTAATCTCCGTTGCCACCCCGCCACACATGAAATGACATCCCCCCTCCCCCCGCATACCCGTGATGTAGCGCTAGGAAAAGACAACAAAGGTTACATTCGTTCACACTCAGTCTCTAGCTGTCATGTATAATGCACTGAAACCACAGCTCCCTTTCCACATGCAGGCCCCACAAAACTTTCCATGCCTTGGTTCAATCCATTGACAGCATGTCGACCCCGGTATACCACATCGTTCCAATTTGCTGTTCCTTGCATGCCTTTCACCCTCTTGCATGTTCAGGCCCCGATCGCTCAAAATCTTTTTCACTCCATCCTTCCACCTCCAGTTTGGTCTCCCACTTCTCGTTCCCTCTACCTCTGACACATATATCCTCTTTGTCAATCTTTCCACACTCATTCTCTCTATGTGACCAAACCATTTCAAAACACCCTCTTCTGTTCTCTCAACCACACTCTTTGTATTACCATACGTCTCTCTTACTCTTTCATTACTTACTCGATCCTACCTAATGTTCTTACCAACTACATCTACTTAATGTTTCTGTCTAATATTCCTGCCTAATGTTACAACCTACTACTTCTACCTAATGCTCCCAGCTTATGCTCTTACCTATTACTTCTACCTAATGTTTCTTCCTAAAGCCCCTTTCCAACATTCTTACCTGCTACTTCTGTGTTGACCCCATCATTTTACCAAAAGGCAGGGCTAGGCCAGAGTGCTCACCAGAAAATCTAGAGTTTCAAAGAATGAGTTGTGTGTATTAATTGTTGTCAGGTATTAATTGTGACAAGAGATTTTGTTTGTGGACAGAATACCAGCAGTCCACATACAGGAGAGGCAGAAAGAAAAGGCAGCTACTTGGGTCAAAGGAATGCAGCTTGACAAAAATGTTGTCCCTCACTAACCCTCCCAGTACTCCAAGCATTATTAAAGAATCTTTTGTTATTAATATAGCAGACAGGTAAACCTTTTTGAAATAACACTAAAATCAAAAGTTGCTGTTAATTGGAGGAATGATAGTAAGTTAATGGAAAGTGTAAACATTTGGGGCTCAGAACGATCAGAAAGTATTAGAGATTCTATATTAATGGACACCTAGACCAGACATTCAAAGTCACAGCACAAATACCTACGTAGTGAACCAGACGAGACAGGTTGTGGAGAATACAATAGGCTTGTGGGTGGCAGCCTCAAACATCATGACTGATGAGAGCAGTAATACAAGTAGGTCCTAGAATTAAGTGTATAGATAGATGAGCCTTTGTTATCTATTTAAGAGATAATTAAGCATCAGACTTATTCTTATTGCCTTAACATAGCTCCAGTTTCTTTGAAAGAGGGGTTTGCAAGAAGTTTCTAATTTTACATTCATTTTCATTTTGCCATCCTGCAGGGTCGATATGGTGAAGTTTGGTGTGGCATATGGCAAGGGGAGAAGGTAGCTGTGAAGATATTTTTCTCACGTGATGAAGCATCTTGGGCTCGAGAAACTGAAATCTATAGGTTGGTGTGAAGTATCATCATTTTGAATGTCAGTAGATGTTGGATATAGTAGAATTAAGAAGCTAAGTTTTACAGAAGTTGATTGGGTATTTTGATGTTTGTTTAATTTATATGTATTTTTTTAACTGCCTTAAGTTGCTGATGTTTGTCAGCTTCTAACTTTTCAAAAACCATGAAAAATATTGATTCAAATATTGATTTGATAATATTTTTACATATGATTAGATTCTGTTCCTAGAATCTTAATCCAAAAGATCCTTGGCAAAGATTTCACTTGTCAGTAATTCTTATTTACCTTATCCAGCTAACTGTGTATCATGTATCTGCTTCTTGCTTAAGAGTAATATGTATGTGTTGGTTATTTGTTATGTGATTACTCTGCAAAGATGTTTGATTATGATATATTTTGAAAGGCCTTCATGTTAACAGTAGTTCACCTTTTGTCACCATCACCCATGAAAGCACCACAGATGGGGGGGCAGTGGTTGTCCTTCCCACACACAGCAGAGCTTGAAAGAAGTGCATATAAAAGTCCTGTTTAGGCAGAGGTCAGACCTTTTTACAGAAAGCCTGAATATTAAAACATAGCATCAGACTTTCCCAACAGCTCTTTTCATTGGTCCATGCAGTTATGACTTTCAAAAGCAAAGGAAACAATCATCAAAAGTCATACCCCCTGAACTGGAGTCAGGTTGTATTCAAAATGTCAGCTAGCCCACCAGAAAAACCCAGGCTGTAGTCAAAATGTCAGCCAGCCCACCAGAAAAATCCCGTCTACAGTTACTTCAGTTTGGGCATTTGACTGATTCCAGGAAATGAGGAAGTAGTTAGTCATTGCATTGTTGTAAGATGTAAAGATTTTATCCAAAAAGGTTATATGCATTTTATTTGCAAAGTTCTTTTATGTCCTCAAGACTGCCCAGACTGATTATGCTTTAAAGGGAAATTTTTGAATCCTAGAAATATTTATGTATGTATGTATGTATATATATATATATATATATATATATATATATATATATATATATATATATATATATATATATATATATATTATCCCTGGGGATAGGGGAGCAAGAATACTTCCTACGTATTCCCTGCGTGTCGTAGAAGGCAACTAAAAGGGGAGGGAGCGGGGGGCTGGAAATCCTCCCCTCTTGTTTCTTTTTTTTTTTTTTTTTCCAAAAGAAGGAACAGAGAATTGGGCCAGGTGAGGGTAGTCCCTCAAAGGCCCAGTCATCTGTTCTTAACGCTACCTCGCTAATGCGGGAAATGGCGAATAGTTTGAAAGAAAGAAAAAAAAATATATATATATATATATATATATATATATATATATATATATATATATTTATATTTATATATATTTATTTTTTTTTTTTTTTTTTTTTTTATACTTTGTCGCTGTCTCCCGCGTTTGCGAGGTAGCGCAAGGAAACAGACGAAAGAAATGGCCCAACCCCCCCCCCCCATACACATGTACATACACACGTCCACACACGCAAATATACATACCTACACAGCTTTCCATGGTTTACCCCAGACGCTTCACATGCCTTGCTTCAATCCACTGACAGCACGTCAACCCCTGTATACCACATGACTCCAATTCACTCTATTTCTTGCCCTCCTTTCACCCTCCTGCATGTTCAGGCCCCGATCACACAAAATCTTTTTCACTCCATCTTTCCACCTCCAATTTGGTCTCCCTCTTCTCCTCGTTCCCTCCACCTCCGACACATATATCCTCTTGGTCAATCTCTCCTCACTCATTCTCTCCATGTGCCCAAACCATTTCAAAACACCCTCTTCTGCTCTCTCAACCACGCTCTTTTTATTTCCACACATCTCTCTTACCCTTACGTTACTTACTCGCTCAAACCACCTCACACCACACATTGTCCTCAAACATCTCATTTCCAGCACATCCATCCTCCTGCGCACATCTCTATCCATAGCCCACGCCTCGCAACCATACAGCATTGTTGGAACCACTATTCCCTCAAACATACCCATTTTTGCTTTCCGAGATAATGTTCTCGACTTCCACACATTTTTCAAGGCTCCCAAAATTTTCGCCCCCTCCCCCACCCTATGATCCACTTCCGCTTCCATGGTTCCATCCGCTGACAGATCCACTCCCAGATATCTAAAACACTTCACTTCCTCCAGTTTTTCTCCATTCAAACTCACCTCCCAATTGACTTGACCCTCACCCCTACTGTACCTAATAACCTTGCTCTTATTCACATTTACTCTCAACTTTCTTCTTCCACACACTTTACCAAACTCAGTCACCAGCTTCTGCAGTTTCTCACATGAATCAGCCACCAGCGCTGTATCATCAGCGAACAACAATTGACTCACTTCCCAAGCTCTCTCATCCCCAACAGACTTCATACTTGCCCCTCTTTCCAGGACTCTTGCATTTACCTCCTTTACAACCCCATCCATAAACAAATTAAACAACCATGGAGACATCACACACCCCTGCCGCAAACCTACATTCACTGAGAACCAATCACTTTCCTCTCTTCCTACACGTACACATGCCTTACATCCTCGATAAAAACTTTTCACTGCTTCTAACAACTTGCCTCCCACACCATATATTCTTAATACCTTCCACAGAGCATCTCTATCAACTCTATCATATGCCTTCTCCAGATCCATAAATGCTACATACAAATCCCTTTGCTTTTCTAAGTATTTCTCACATACATTCTTCAAAGCAAACACCTGATCCACACATCCTCTACCACTTCTGAAACCGCACTGCTCTTCCCCAATCTGATGCTCTGTACATGCCTTCACCCTCTCAATCAATACCCTCCCATATAATTTACCAGGAATACTCAACAAACTTATACCTCTGTAATTTGAGCACTCACTCTTATCCCCTTTGCCTTTGTACAATGGCACTATGCACGCATTCCGCCAATCCTCAGGCACCTCACCATGAGTCATACATACATTAAATAACCTTACCAACCAGTCAACAATACAGTCACCCCCTTTCTTAATAAATTCCACTGCAATACCATCCAAACCTGCTGCCTTGCCGGCTTTCATCTTCCGCAAAGCTTTTACTACCTCTTCTCTGTTTACCAAATCATTTTCCCTAACCCTCTCACTTTGCACACCACCTCGACCAAAACACCCTATATCTGCCACTCTGTCATCAGACACATTCAACAAACCTTCAAAATACTCATTCCATCTCCTTCTCACATCACCGCTACTTGTTATCACCTCCCCATTTACGCCCTTCACTGAAGTTCCCATTTGCTCCCTTGTCTTACGCACCCTATTTACCTCCTTCCAGAACATCTTTTTATTCTCCCTAAAATTTACTGATAGTCTCTCACCCCAACTCTCATTTGCCCTTTTTTTCACCTCTTGCACCTTTCTCTTGACCTCCTGTCTCTTTCTTTTATACTTCTCCCACTCAATTGCATTTGATAGAGATGCTCTGTGGAAGGTATTAAGAATATATGGTGTGGGAGGAAAGTTGTTAGAAGCAGTGAAAAGTTTTTATCGAGGATGTAAGGCATGTGTACGTGTAGGAAGAGAGGAAAGTGATTGGTTCTCAGTGAATGTAGGTTTGCGGCAGGGGTGTGTGATGTCTCCATGGTTGTTTAATTTTTTATGGATGGGGTTGTTAGGGAGGTAAATGCAAGAGTTTTGGAAAGAGGGGCAAGTATGAAGTCTGTTGGGGATGAGAGAGCTTGGGAAGTGAGTCAGTTGTTGTTCGCTGATGATACAGCGCTGGTGGCTGATTCATGTGAGAAACTGCAGAAGCTGGTGACTGAGTTTGGTAAAGTGTGTGAAAGAAGAAAGTTAAGAGTAAATGTGAATAAGAGCAAGGTTATTAGGTACAGTAGGGTTGAGGGTCAAGTCAATTGGGAGGTGAGTTTGAATGGAGAAAAACTGGAGGAAGTGAAGTGTTTTAGATATCTGGGAGTGGATCTGGCAGCGGATGGAACCATGGAAGCGGAAGTGGATCATAGGGTGGGGGAGGGGGCGAAAATTCTGGGGGCCTTGAAGAATGTGTGGAAGTCGAGAACATTATCTCGGAAAGCAAAAATGGGTATGTTTGAAGGAATAGTGGTTCCAACAATGTTGTATGGTTGCGAGGCGTGGGCTATGGATAGAGTTGTGTGCAGGAGGATGGATGTGCTGGAAATGAGATGTTTGAGGACAATGTGTGGTGTGAGGTGGTTTGATCGAGTGAGTAACGTAAGGGTAAGAGAGATGTGTGGAAATAAAAAGAGCGTGGTTGAGAGAGCAGAAGAGGGTGTTTTGAAGTGGTTTGGGCACATGGAGAGAATGAGTGAGGAAAGATTGACCAAGAGGATATACGTGTCGGAGGTGGAGGGAACGAGGAGAAGAGGGAGACCAAATTGGAGGTGGAAAGATGGAGTGAAAAAGATTTTGTGTGATCGGGGCCTGAACATGCAGGAGGGTGAAAGGAGGGCAAGGAATAGAGTGAATTGGAGCGATGTGGTATACCGGGGTTGACGTGCTGTCAGTGGATTGAATCAAGGCATGTGAAGCGTCTGGGGTAAACCATGGAAAGCTGTGTAGGTGTGTATATTTGCGTGTGTGGACGTATGTATATACATGTGTATGGGGGGGGGGGTTGGGCCATTTCTTTCGTCTGTTTCCTTGCGCTACCTCGCAAACGCGGGAGACAGCGACAAAGTATAATAAAAAAAAAAAAATACATACATATACATACATGCACACAGACATATACATATATACACATGTACATATTTATACTTGTTTGTCTTCATCCATTCCTGTCACTACCCCGCCCCACAGGAAACAGCATCTCTACCCTCGCTTTATGTATAGGGGGAAAATTATACTTCCCACATATTCCCAGCATGTCATAGAAGGCGACTAAAGGGGATGGGAGCAAGAGGCTGGAAACCTTCCCCGTCTTGTATTTCAGTTTCTAAAGGAGGAAACAGGAGTCAAGAGGGGAGTGCTTACCCTCCTTGAAGGTTTAGACTGGGGTGTTTGAATGCATGTGGATGTAACCAAGATGAGAAGAGAGGAGAGATAGGTAGTATATTTGAGGATAGAAACCTGGATGCTCTAACTCTGAGTGAAACTAATCTCAAGAGCTAAGTGGAAGAATGGCTTGGAAAAGTTTTGGGAGTAAAGTCAGGAGTTGGTGAGAGGAAGGAGTAACAATACTCCTGAAGAAGGAGTTATGGGAGTGTGCAATAGAGTGTAAGGAAGTAAATTCTAGATTGATGTGGGTAAAACTGAATGTGGATGGAGAGAGATGGGTGATTATTGGTGCTTATGCACCTGGTTATGAGAAGAAAGATCTTGAGAGGCAAGTGTTTTGGGAGCGTCTGAGTGAGTGTGTCAGCAGTTTTGGTGCATGAGACTGGATATTACTGATGGATAATTTAATTGGTGAGTAATGTAGCAGTTGAGGGTATAATTCGTGTACATGTGTTATTCAGTGATGTGAATGGAAATGGTGAAGAGCTTTTGGATGTGTGTGCTGAAAAAAGACTGGTGATTGGGAATACCTTGGTTAAAAAGAGAGGTATCCACAAGTATACTTACGTGAGTAGGAGAGATGATCTTCAGCTGAACTCAGCATGACAAACAAGCGACTTCTAGAAGGTTTAGATTAATAAGTTATAGTGATCTATGCTTGAGCTCAAGATTGGCTTTATGGCATGTACATCTGAAGCTGATCAGTGGGTAATCATAGAAAAGTCTCAGGTTCAAGTCTGATTTTCCTTATATTCTTTGAAGCTTCATGCACAGTAACAGTTGAAGTGTATTAATTTGGTATAGGATTGACATTAACATTTGTAGTTAGTTGTATTCTTTTGTATATGCAGGTTTTCTAGTCTTTTAGTAGGTAAACTGTATTTTACTTTTAATATTATGTAAATATGGATTGTATGAAAAGCTGTGCATTAATTTTGATTGTTGGGTACTGTATACTGACTTAAGATTTTTTTTTTTTTTTTTCTTTTTTTTTTTGCTTTGTCGCTATCTCCCGCGTTTGCGAGGTAGCGCAAGGAAACAGACGAAAGAAATGGCCCAACCCACCCCCATACACATGCCTTGATTCAATCCACTGACAGCACGTCAACCCCGGTATACCACATCGCTCCAATTCACTCTATTCTTTGCCCTCCTTTCACCCTCCTGCATGTTCAGGCCCCGATCACACAAAATCTTTTTCACTCCATCTTTCCACCTCCAATTTGGTCTCCCTCTTCTCCTCATTCCCTCCACCTCCGACACATATATCCTCTTGGTCAATCTTTCCTCACTCATTCTCTCCATGTGACCAAACCATTTCAAAACACCCTCTTCTGCTCTCTCAACCACGCTCTTTTTATTTCCACACATCTCTCTTACCCTTATGTTACTTACTCGATCAAACCACCTCACCCCACACATTGTCCTCAAACATCTCATTTCCAGCACATCCATCCTCCTGCGCACAACTCTATCCACAGTCCACGCCTCGCAACCATACAACATTGTTGGAACCACTATTCCTTCAAACATACCCATTTTTGCTTTCCGAGATAATGTTCTCGACTTCCACACATTCTTCAAGGCTCCCAGAATTTTCGCCCCCTCCCCCACCCTATGATCCACTTCCGCTTCCATGGTTCCATCCGCTGCCAGATCCACTCCCAGATATCTAAAACACTTCACTTCCTCCAGTTTTTCTCCATTCAAACTCACCTCCCAATTGAATTGACCCTCAACCCTACTGTACCTAATAACCTTGCTCTTATTCACATTTACTCTTAACTTTCTTCTTTCACACACTTTACCAAACTCAGTCACCAGCTTCTGCAGTTTCTCACATGAATCAGCCACCAGCGCTGTATCATCAGCGAACAACAACTGACTCACTTCCCAAGCTCTCTCATCCCCAACAGACTTCATACTTGCCCCTCTTTCCAAAACTCTTGCATTCACCTCCCTAACAACCCCATCCATAAACAAATTAAACAACCATGGAGACATCACACACCCCTGCCGCAAACCTACATTCACTGAGAACCAATCACTTTCCTCTCTTCCTACACGTACACATGCCTTACATCCTCGATAAAAGCTTTTCACTGCTTCTAACAACTTGCCTCCCACACCATATATTCTTAATACCTTCCACAGAGCATCTCTATCAACTCTATCATATGCCTTCTCCAGATCCATAAATGCTACATACAAATCCATTTGCTTTTCTAAGTATTTCTGACATACATTCTTCAAAGCAAACACCTGATCCACACATCCTCTACCACTTCTGAAACCACACTGCTCTTCCCCAATCTGATGCTCTGTACATGCCTTCACCCTCTCAATCAATACCCTCCCATATAATTTGCCAGGAATACTCAACAAACTTATATAGAATATTATATTGGGCATAAGAGTTGAAAGTGAAATTACCCAGTTGGGCATCTTAGTCTACTGCTAGCATGTAGGACTGAGGTTAGGGATTCCATTACTGTTGAATTGACTCCTGCAAAAGGTGCATGCCTGTATTCACTTCATTCATCCCATTCTGATAGAATTGGATTGATGATAATGGAATGGTAGATAGGTACGTGGACATAGAAAAATTTTGCTGTATTCAGAAATTAACCTATACTTATTTATCAGCACGGTCCTTCTCCGGCATGAAAATATTCTTGGCTTCTATGGTTCTGACATGACATCACGAGGATCTTGCACACAACTCTGGCTAGTTACCCACTATCATCCTCGTGGTTCTCTGTATGACCACCTTAATGCTCACACCCTGGATCATGGGACACTTATGACTGCAGCGCTCTCTACCATCAGTGGACTTCTTCACCTGCATACAGAAATCTTTGGCACACAAGGAAAGCCTGCCATTGCCCACAGGGATATCAAGTCTAAAAATATCTTAGTTAAGGTTTGTATGGCATTGTTTAATGATGTATAGTAAATTGAAATAAGGTTTTAGTGATTGGTAAAGTAAAGGATATAAACAAGAAAATTTCATAGATTTAGAAAAGGGTTTTTGTTGTCTCAGGAGAGGGCTTAAGGAAAATTGAGGGCAGATGTCATCCACTAAAGTGCTATTGATAAGAGTGAAGGCAAAGGTTTCAGATAGATAGCTGAACTTGAAAGAAATATTTTTTTTTTTTTTTTTTTTCGCTGTCTCCCGCGTTTGCGAGGTAGCGCAAGGATGTTAATGCATGTGACAGGATTTCTTAGATGATAGTGAGTGCTGTCTGTGTTGTTAAGTTTCATGCACATTTGCCTTCTGTTCATGATTATTTTCAGTTACAAGCCTCTAAATAAAAGGGAGTGTAGAAATTGAGTGGAAACCTTAAAATACTGGATGATTTTTCTTTAAATACAGGAGCATAATTATATGATTAACAGTAAATTACTATAACGTGCTGTCAATGGACTGAACCAGGCCCTGCATTTGAAGCAACTTGGTAAACCATGGAAAGTTCTGTGGGGCTTGGTTATGGGTAGGGAGCTGTGTTTTCAGTGTATTACACATGACAGCTAGAGAATGGTGATCAAGTGTGAATTAAAAAAATCACTTTTTGTTTGCTACTTAAAGTATTTTTTAGATAGATACTGTTATCAAATTATGAAGTTTGGAAGTGGATTGAGTTAAGTATTTTAAGTAATTTTTGAAGTAATGGGGTGAAAAGCATCACAGGTAGTACAAATTAAAATTAAAGACTTCAAAGAGCAACAGATCGTTGAGTTCTCTTGAGGCTGTTCATGATAGTGGCAGAGATAAGAAATTCATAGATGAGTGTGATGAGAGTTGAAAGGCATACTGATGATTTAAAGAGAAAAAGCTGTAAATGTTTCATGTGACTGAGGGGGAGCAAATAATGTCATCATGGAGTTGAAACAAATTGTTTATCAAGTCTTTCCTAAAATGTATCCATGTTACTCCTTTGAGCCTAGCTAATTTGTTAGTTATTTTAAATGTTTACAACCCTGTTGAAGAAAAACTACTTCACCCAATTGTGTATCCTGTTCGTGTATTGGAAGTTGTGGTTTCAGTAAATAGGCCTGACAGCTGGAGAATGTATGTGAATGGTTGACATTTGCTCATATCTATTCTCCAGCTGTCTTGTGTAATGTGCTGAAACCACGTCTCCCTATCCTTAACCAGGCCCCACAGAACTTTCCATGGTTTACCGAGGATGCTTCACACACTGTAGTTCAGTCTATTGAACCCGTATACCCCATCATTCCAATTCACTCTATCTATGCATGCCTTTCACCCTCCTGCATGTTCAGGCCCAGATCACTCAAAGTCTTTTTCATTCCATCCTTCCCTGTCCAATTTGGTCTTCCCATTCTTTATGTTCCCTCCACTTCTGACACACATATATATGTTTCTTATTTAACCCTTTCATTCCCCACCACCACCACTCCATCCATAAACATGTTTAAATAGCCATGGCGACATGACAAACCCCTGCCACACACCCACCTTCACATACAACCACTTTCCTTCTTCTCTTCCTACTTGTAAACATATTCTTTTGATAAAAGTCTTCATAGCTTCTTGCAGCTTTCCTCCCACACTTATTCTCAACACCTTCCACATAGCATTTCTATCAACCCTATAATATACACTCTTCAGATCCATAAGGGCCACCTATTTAACCTTCTGTTTCTCTCTTTTTCACATACATTCTTCAAAGCATGCACCTGATAATACACATCCTCCACTCCAGAAGTCACATTGTTCCATCCCACTCTGAAATTCTGTGCATCTTACCAGCCTGTCAGTCACCACTCTACCATACAACTTACCAGATACACTCAACTGATTGTAACTTGAACATTTGCTTTCCCCTGTATCGTGTTTTTATATAATGGGATGGTAAAGGCACTCCACCAATCCTCAGGCACCTCACTAAGAGCCATACATACACTGAAAATCCCAACTAACCAGTCAGTGATACAGTCACCCCCTTTCTTCAGAAATTCAAGTCCAATCCCCATTCACAGCAGCCAAAATAAGAGATTAGGTAATTACAACAAAAATGGTATTTTGATAAAGTAAGTAGTATTGTTGTTATAGTTGCCTTGTGGTAGTAGAGAATAAGAGAAAGCATATGTTAGGAATTTTTTAAAGATAAGTGAAAGTAACCTTTAGTTAACTACCCTGCTTGGTGTAAGAAAAAATATTTTATATTTATTATTGTACTTCGTCGCTGTCTCCCGCATTAGCGAGGAAGCGCAAGGAAACACACATAAGAATGGCCCAAAATATATATTTATATCAAAATTAAATAAGTGGATTGAAGGTAAATTATAAATTATCATTAATATTTCTTTCAGGTAAATGGAGTATGTGTGATTGCTGATTTTGGTCTTGCAGTAATGCACACACAGACTACTGGAGAAATCAACATTGGTAATAATCCTAGAGTTGGGACAAAGCGATATATGAGCCCAGAGGTCTTGAGTGAGATGTAAGTTTTTATCTTTTTGCCTGATACTGAGAAATCCAGGTTAGTTACAGTTGGTAGCTGAGAGATATATGTTTGTTTGATATTAAACTGTAATGTTTATCTGAATTGAAAAGGGCCCTCTATAGGGTTAAGCTGAAAAACACAGAACCATAACATCTAAGTTTATAACAACATTTATGTTTCAATATTTAGTGAAATTATGATGAATTTCGTACATTTGATTAGATTTAGATTAATTATGTTCGTCTTTCTTTTCTTTCATACTATTCGCCATTATTTGTGTAATTAATTATATTTCTTAGATATATGCCAGTTATTTAGAATGTATATTTGTGTGTGTGTATGGATAATTACCCGTTTGTGATTACTTGCTTCTGCATAGAAGGAATGAAGTTTTGACATTCCTAGAATCACGTAGTGATCACTCAATGCCTCCAGGACCTCCCCCCTTTCACCCACCCTTTGACTTAATTCAGTTATGAGTTCCATTTGCTGTCTTGTCCACTCTCATGTAAGTAAAACATTTCACTTCCTAGATGTTTTTTGTATTTAAATTTACACCCCAGCTAACCTGTTTCTTTTCACTGCTAAACCTAATAACATTGCTTATATTCACATTTACCATCAACTTTCTCCTTTCACACTCTATACTTAACTCAGACATTAACTTATCCAGTTTCTCACTCGAATCTGCCACAAGCACCTTGTCATCAGTAAACATTAATTGTCTCATTTCCAAAGTCCCCATTCCCTACAGACTGTAGACCAATCCCTCTTCCCAAAACCTCATATCCACTCTCTCACCATGCCTTCCATAAACAAATTAAACAGCCATAGTGACATCACATTACCCTGTTGCAGACCCAACTTTACCAGGAACCATTCACCCTCCTTTCTACCTGCTCACACATGTGCCTTTCCCTTTTGATAAACCTCTTCTGCCTCATAATAGCTTTCCTGTTACTCCATGTATATGTAACATCTACGAAACCTCTCTACCACCCCTGTCACATGCTTTCTCCAGATCTGTAAATGCCACGTACAAAAGCTTCTCTTTCTCTATGTGGTTGTTTTCTGACTATCAAGATTTAGTGAAGTTCTGGCACAACCTTGGAGATCCTGTGATGAATCGGAGCAGCACTTCTCATCTGATCTATGCTAAAAGATATTACTACTGATTTTGAGCATGCTTCACCTGTTGCAAGGGTGTGATTTGCAGCTGGTTTATTAGGGAAAATGAGTGCTTTAGGATTCATTAATAGTAGTCAGAGAGCAGGCCCTTCCAGTTGGTTAATGCCATCCAATGTATTTTCCGAGTAATTTGGTCAGTGTGCCTTTACCACATAGCAGTGGTCCCAGGGATTCCACAGCATTGCTCAGAATCCAATTTTTTCCCAGATGGTATTCATGAACAATCACATGCTATCCTGTGATGAATTCTCAAAAAGCATGAATGTGATGATCATTTGATGTCTTCTGTTGCTGTTGTAACTTTGCGACCTCCTCATTCAAACTTGGTTTCATCATTGTCAATCTTGTATGGGTGTACTCTTCAGAAGCAGTTCAGCAGAGGTTCGCTGTTTGGTACCTTGTGGAGTATTCCAATAGGTGAACAGAAAACTTGTCATCTTATCTGTCAGAGAGCAGCTGGTACCTTCTTGTTTCTTCAGTGACTTCTTCAAAGCCTGCACCATTCGCTTGACCAACCTGTTTGATGCTGGATGAATTGGAGGTTTTAGGTTGTGACACACACCATTTCTCCTGGAAACATGTAAATTCTGCAGATGTGAATGTTGCAGCATTAATTGTCACTACCTCCTCTGAAAGATGAAGAGCAGCAAACACTGGAGTAAGTGCAAATATTGTCTCCTCTGATGTGCTACTTGTAGTTTGGTTTACATATGACCAGTTTGCAAACATAGTACCAAAAATTAAAATTTTGTTCCCTCACACTCATCAAAATCAAAATAAATATGCTGAAATACCCTGGTAACCCATAACCAAGGGTGGAGTGCACCGAGTGGGACTCATTTTTGGTGAAAGCAACATTCAAAACTCTCAGCATCCTTATGTTGTATGCAACCATGTAAGCTAGACCACCATTCATAGCTTCTTGCCAAATTCTTGTTGCTCACCACCCCAGAATGCCCTTCATAGAATTCCTCTAGTGCCCAGTCTTGTAACTGTGAAGGAATAAGCACTCTTAAACCCCACTGTAGACATCTAGCTTCTGATGAGACCTCTAATTGTTGCTCATGAAAAGACTATAATGATGTATCCAGATCTCAGTTTGGCTCTTGCCAACCGTACAGGGTGAAGTCCAGAACCTTAGCCCGTGTCGGATCCATCGGTATTTGGTCTGCCACCTCACTAGCTCTTACCATGATTTTTTTTTTGTATGAAAAGATGAAATACTTCTGAGTGTGAATCAGTTGATTTCTCTGACTGCCTTGAAAGGGCATCAGCATTTGAGTGCTCCTCTGATTGTAGATGTTGTCATGTTGACAGTGCTTGTGCCCAGCTTCTACTGCTGTTACTCACATCTTCAGTCTGCAAGTCTTACATAAAGATATATGATCAGTCTGTTAGAGGAACTTCCTGCCCACGAGATACTGCTGGAACATGTGCTTAGGGATTAGTTTTCATATAGTAATAGCTTAACTTTGCTATATATTTATTCCTTTTAACTTTGCAATAACTTTACTTGAAAATCAACATTTGCACCTTTTCCATCATCAAAAGATAATTTAAGAATTAAAGTAAATGCAAGGTATAAATTTTTTTCAAATATACATGGTCTCCAAACAAAGGTATTCTTCATGATTTCTATCTTTCCAGTAAAGCAAGATGTACATGAGCTGTGGGTAGAATAGATAATATAATGGCAAACAGAATAATCCTTTGCTCCATATGTCCTTAACGTTTGCAGATATGTCCCCAACATTCTATTTTTGAAGGCATTTATCAATTTTTCACAAACTTTCCTGAAATAATATGTAGTCTTGTACTTTATTATGAAACATTCTTTTAGTTTTCTGTCTTTACTTATGATTCTATTTGCAATATTTTTTCTTATATCCAGGATCAACATGAGTGTATTTGAATCATTCCGTAAAGTTGATATCTATGCAATGGGACTGGTTCTATGGGAAATGTGCCGAAGATGTGTGTCAAATGGCATTATGGATGAATACAAACCTCCATTCCATGATGTGGTTCCAAATGACCCCAGTTATGATGACATGAAAAAAGTTGTTTGTGTCGACCAGTATCGTCCCATGATTCCAAACAGGTGGACAAGTGATCCGGTATGTATTTTTTCATTAGTCTGATGTTTTATTCTACACTAATTTTCTTCTGCAGAAACACAATTAGCTCTTATTCTTTTATACATTTATGGCAACTCCAGAGTTTGGATGATTAGAAGTGGGTACTAAATGGAAAAAGATTATACTGGTATTCATGTTGGTTAAACATTGAGTGTTGGACGTAATTCAGTTAAATGGCAGAAAACTGTTTACGTTTTTGATATGTAATTGAGTATATTTAAGATAATGTTATAATGGTAAGTATGAGATAGGATATAGATTTACTTTATAAGGGTGATAAATTGTAGATGGACAGATGCATGTAGTAAGGAAGAGCATAGGTACTTATTTAGTAAGGAAAACATGAAAATACTGGAGTATGATTAGAATAATTCATTATTTTTATGGTACTTAGCCACATGTAAACAGATCCCACTTTGTAATATTAAAGCATCTTTTTCTTTATTTCTGATTGCCATGAAAAGAATGACAGAGATTCATGAACATGAACAGCTTTTCTATTCTGTTTTATCACTGTTTCAGTAAGTTGATTAAGATATGATTGTTTGTCACCTCAGTAGCACTTTCATGCACAAGGTAGCACTGATAATACTTGAGATCAGTCATTGATGCTGTTTTTTGTCTTTCATTCTTATTTAATGTGCTTTTGTTCATAAAATATTTCTCGGTAGCAGTTTATTCACCAAATAGTAAGTTTTATACCAGTATCACCTTTTCACTATAGGTGGTTCCCTGTAGATGTTGGTGATGTGTTCCTGCATATCACAACATAATGCAATCAGTGGTAGTGGATATCATTTAACCACAGGATTTATGGGATAATGTGATGTTACATGGAGGAGGTTTCCCAACTTGATATGCACACTAAAAGATGAGTAAAATTCCAAAAAACTTTAATTATAATGCAGCTGGGGCAAACCATGGAAAGGTCTATGGGGCCTGGATGTGGATAGGGAGCTATGGTTTCGGTGCATTACACTTGAGTGTGAACAAATGTGCCCTTTTTTGTCTGTTTTCCTGGTACTACCTCGCTGAAGCAGGGGGTAGCAATGCTGTTTCCTGTGGGGTGGGTTAGCACCAGGAATGGATGAAGGCAGGCAAGTACGAATATGTACATGTATATGTGTATATGTCGATATGTGTGTATGGGCATTTATGTATATGTGTATATGAGTGGATGGGTCATTCTTCATCTGTTTCCTGGCATTACTTCACTGATGTGGGAAACCGATTGAATATAGTATCTAAATGTTTACATATTTCAAGTGAGCTTGGAAAAGACTTGTGTGAAGAATGATGAAAGATAAAAGTAAACACAGCTAAGGAAGTGGGTGAAGAATGGGAGATAGCCAGGGAAGCGGTGCTGGCATGTGCGAGAGAAGTGAGTGGCATGTAGAAGGTGGAAGGTGAGCAGGTGAGAAAGGGTAGGGTGGTGGGATGATTTCATAAGAGTTGCCTGTGAAAGAGAAGAGAGAGGTGTATGGGTGGCACCTACAGGGAAGGAGTGCCATTGATTAGAAAGATGTACATGAGAAAGCAAAAATGGGTATGTTTGAAGGAATAGTGGTTCCAACAATGTTGTATGGTTGCGAGGCGTGGGCTATGGATAGAGTTGTGCGCAGGAGGATGGATGTGCTGGAAATGAGATGTTTGAGGACAATGTGTGGTGTGAGGTGGTTTGATCGAGTGAGTAACGTAAGGGTAAGAGAGATGTGTGGAAATAGAAAGAGCATGGTTGAGAGAGCAGAAGAGGGTGTTTTGAAGTGGTTTGGGCACATGGAGAGGATGAGTGAGGAAAGATTGACCAAGAGGATATATGTGTCGGAGGTGGAGGGAACAAGGAGAAGAGGGAGACCAAATTGGAGGTGGAAAGATGGAGTGAAAAAGATTTTGTGTGATTGGGGCCTGAACATGCAGGAGGGTGAAAGGAGGGCAAGGAATAGAGTGAATTGGAGCGATGTGGTATACCGGGGCTGACGTGCTGTCAGTGGATTGAATCAAGGCATGTGAAGCGTCTGGGGTAAACCATGGAAAGCTGTGTAGGTATGTATATTTGCGTGTGTGGACGTATGTATATACATGTGTATGGGGGGGGGTTGGGCCATTTCTTTCGTCTGTTTCCTTGCGCTACCTCGCAAACGCGGGAGACAGCGACAAAGTATATAAAAAAAAAAAAAAAAAAGAGAGAAATTGGTAGGAGCCTGTTGGAAGGTTCAGTAACAGAGAAAGAATGCAAATAAGAGTTGGAGTGAGTGAGTATCAGGAGACTTTAGGGAGAATGAGATGTTTTGGAAGGAGTTTAAAACTGAGGGAAAAAAATAGAAACATAGGTGTTGAAGGCAAATGGGAAAATGGTAACAAGCAGAGGTGAGGTGAAGAGAAAATGAAGTGAGTCCTTCAAGAGATTGATGAATATGTTTGATGACAGGGTGGTAGATGTAGGTTTTTTTGGGTTGGGGAGGCATGTAGAGTTGATGAAAGGTTTGTATATTATGAAATGTGACAGTTTGCAATTGTTTGATGTGTAATTCACCTTGAAGATCGTGGGTGTTTGTGGTGAGCCATGTATATTGGTGGGTATGGAAATCTCAGGTGTTAAGTGTGATGGCAAGGTTCTACAATTGGAGTGTATAGTGTGGGATGTGGAGGGGAAAGGTATGTCGATCACATTGTAGTTGTAACTGTGAACATTTATTTTCATGAATTTTTTTCTAGGGTGTTGTCATTGTCTGTTGAGTGAGATGTTTTGATCAAATAAGTAATGAAAGGGTAAGAGAGATGTGTGGTAGTAAAAAGAGTGTAGTGGAAAGAGCTGAAGAGGGTGTGCTGAAATGGTTTGGCCCCATGGAGGGAATGAGTGAGAAAATGCTAACAAAGAGGATATAGATATCAGAAGTAGAGGGAACAAGAATGGAGAGTCCAAATAGGAGATAGAATGATGGAGAGAAAAAGATTTTAAATAATCAAGGCCTGAACATGCAGGAAAGTGAAAGGTGTACATGGGATGGAGTGAATCGGAAAGATATGGTATACCGGGGTGGAATTGCTGTCAGTAGACTGAACCAGGCCTTATGAAGCATTTAGGGTAAAACATAGAAAGTTTTGTGGGTTCTGGTTGTGGATAGGGAGCTGTGATTTCAGTACATTACACATGACAGATAGAGAATGGATATTAACAGATGTGGCCTTCGTCTTTGCTTAGCACTATCTCACTAACATGGGAAACAGCTATCAAGCATGAAGGAAGAATTATGTATTTCTTTACCCCAGAATGCATTTCTAGGAAAGAGCTTTGGTGTTATCCAGGACCTTTGTCTTTTTTTTTTTTTTCTGAAAAGTGGTTAAATGATTAGAGTTAAATGAATGTATCCATTTACAAATTTGCCTTCTTTGGTAAGAAATTTTGAAGCAAGTGGAAACTTGAATGTTTAATGAGCATTATTTTAATGCAAAGTTTTGATAATCATAGTGACTGCTTACCATTGTCTCTTCCTTAGGTATTAGCAGGAATGTCTAAAATAATCCGAGAATGCTGGCATCAAAACCCAAGTGTACGACTAACAGCGCTGAGAGTGAAGAAGTCTTTAGTGAAATTAGCACAGGAAGAAACCAAGATCAAAATGGACTTTGACTATTGACGAGGAAAATTCAAATGTACAGTAATGCATATTTGTTTAAGTATATTGTGAGCAACAGTATTTATTTACGATAGATAACGTGTATTGAATGCAGTGCTCTTTTGAGGAAGATGGTTGAGTGTATGGTGTTTTTAAGGGAATAAATTTTGAATACAAGAACAATTTTAGAACATAAGAAACTTATGAAAAGTGATACATAATGTTAGATTTTTTTTTTGGAGGGGGTGACTTTGAAATACTTTAGATAAGCTTGCTTATTGAAACATACATGAGGCTTTTAGTAACTAAATATCATACATACTATGAATGAGATTTCTTTTGGAAAAGTTATCTTGAGTGAGAGGTTCTCTACTATCAAAAATTTATAGGCTGTCTATCATGAGAATACTGAAATCTATATTTTCTGAAGTTTATGATAACTTTTGGTTGCTGCAGTTTTAACCTGCAGCACATTATGCTTTGGAGCATCTCATCATTATTTAAAAAATAGCATACAGAGGGTTTTGTCAGAAATCTTAAGACATTAAGGAGGTTTTCACTCATTTGAGGACTAGGGACTTTAATCATTATATGAAAACACATATTTGACAGTGAATTTTCGTTTGCATTGTTCAATATTGAAACAATTATTTATTTTAAACCCTCAAAGTGCAGCTGTTTATTTCTGGAAAGAAAATTGACAAACATAACCTTTATCATTATTATTACTTATTATTACACCAAAAATTATTATAAGGCCTCAATAGCATATATTTTTTGAATTGCTGAGGTGTGTCCATATTTCTTTGTAATGTTTACAGTGATATTAGATGTGTTCCCTTCAGATTTTCAGTATTTTTGGAATTATTCTATTTGAAATGCTATATGATCACATGATTAGGTTCTTGATAACATGGATTTTGTTAACACTACCAATAATACTGAATGTACATAACTATCTTTTTGTTTATATTGCTGATATTAATTGGACTAAGTTTTCCAATAACTTGTGGAATATATTGTGCTGTAGTGGCTGACATGAAAATACTCACTTTTGTATGTAATGTGTTACACAGTAATGAGAAGGTGGTGCCCTTAAACTATGGTGACAGTTGTGGCAAATAATAAATTGAAACATTTTTGTTTTGGAAAATTACTTTGGATTAAGCTGCCTTGGGTTGTATATATTTTATTAAGTTTTACATTTTGTATTTTATCAGACTGTTTGATCTCTGCATGTGATGTAGTACAGTGAAGTGTCTATAGGGCTCTTCAAGATAGTAGATGTATATTAGTTAGAAGAGATGAGTGTAGATGTATCAGTATGAAAGTGACATATGTTGGTTTTTATGTGGCAGCTAAAATGATTAGAGGTAAGACAAAACAGCACTTTTCAAATTTGTATGAGAATTTTGTAGTTTACTCCATATCACTTTTTTTTAAGGCTGTGGGTGTGTAGATAGATTCAAATTGATTGAGTTGACTTTTAGAATTTTAAATGAATTAGATGAGTAATTAGATGATAGTGTACTTAGCTGCATGGATAACGTTAGCTGACCCAAACCACTGGGCTAATGGCAAAATTAATAGAAAAGTTTATTATTCAGTTCCTCAGTTCATTTGGTGCTTTACCTGTCACTCTTTATTAGTTTAGCTAGACTGTAATTGCAAAGCAGTAGAATTGTTAACAGAAAAGTATGTGATATTTTAATGAGAAATTATTTTAAGAAATTAACGTTTTTTTTATTATATTTTAGTGAATAGAACAGTAACCTACTTTGCCATTCTTTTTCCTTTCCACTTAATTGGCATAAAATGGTATATTAGATCACTTTGCCTTGATTATCCTAGAAAACACAGCCATAGAAGAATATGGTTTGTCTTTACTTCCATTGATGGTTCTTCGTCAAGGCTACAGTTGCATTGCTGACCTGTCAGTGATTACCCACACATTCCCACACATTCAGAGATTGAAGTTCTCATTTCTTTATAATTTTTTGTTTTAATCATCTATAACTTTCCTTTCACCACTTTTATACTTTTACTTTCTCTTGTGTTTGCTTTATTAACCCCTTTGCAGTTTAATTGAATTTCAGGCTGGTTCCCGAAGTGTCAAATATCTAACAAAAAATAAAAAGTGTCTAAGAGACCTTTTGTATTACTATTTCAGCACTGAAAAATGTTGTATATTGTGTATCTGGCGGGAAACAGCAATCATGTATAATATTAACAATTGGAGTACTTGGCCAATATTCTTTCTCCCCCATCCCCTGGGATATATATTTCCTTGGGATTGGGATAGGGGAGAAATAATACTGCCCTCCTACATATATCCCTTGGGATAGGGGAAAAGGATATTGCCCACATATCCCTTGTGCGTCATAAAAGGCAACTAAGGGGCTGGCGCAGGTGGCTGGAAATCCTCCTTGTATTACTTTCGACAAGAATGAACACAGCAAGGAGGCAAGTAGAAATTTTCCCTCTAAGGCACAGTCATCTGTTTTGGGTGCTACCTCGCTCATGTGGGAATTGGCGAGCATGTTTGAAATATACATATATGTATAGTAGTTCCAACAATGTTATATGGTTGCAAGGCATGTGCTATAGATAGGGTAGTACAGAGGAGGGTGGATGTGTTGGAAATGTTTGAGGACACTGTGGTGTGAGGTGGTTTGATCGAGTAAGTAATCAAAGGGTAAGAGATGTGTGGAACTAAAAAGACTGTGGTTGACAGAGCAGAAGGGGATGTGTTGAAATGGTTTGGACATACAGAGAGAATGAGTGAGGAAAGATTGACAAAGAGGATATATGTCTCAGAGGTGGAGGGAAGAAGGAGAAGTGGAAGACCAAACTGGAGGTGGAAGGATGGGGTGAAAAAGATTTTGAGCGATCATGGCCTGAACATACGGAGGGTGAAGGATTGCAAGGAATAGAGTGAATTGGAAGGATGTGGTATACCGGGGTGGACATGCTGCCAATGGATTGAACCAGGGCATGTGAAGCATCTGGGGTACACCATGGAAAGTTTTGTGGGGCCTGGATGAGGAAATGGAGCTGTGGTTTGGGTGCATTATACATGACAGCTAGAGACTGAGTATGAACGAATGTGGCTTTTTTTGTCTTTTCCCAGCACTACTTCATGCTATTTCATGTGTGGCGGGGTGGCGACAGGAATGGATGAAGTATGAGTGTATATATGTATATGTCTGTGTAGTGAATGTAGGTTTGCGGAAGGGGTGTGTGATGTCTCCATGGTTGTTTAATTTGTTTATGGATGGGGTTGTTAGGGAGGTGAATGCAAGAGTTTTGGAAAGAGGGGCAAGTATGAAGTCTGTTGGGGATGAGAGAGCTTGGGAAGTGAGTCAGTTGTTGTTCGCTGATGATACAGCGCTGGTGGCTGATTCATGTGAGAAACTGCAGAAGCTGGTGACTGAGTTTGGTAAAGTGTGTGAAAGAAGAAAGTTAAGAGTAAATGTGAATAAGAGCAAGGTTATTAGGTACAGTAGGGTTGAGGGTCAAGTCAATTGGGAGGTAAGTTTGAATGGAGAAAAACTGGAGGAAGTAAAGTGTTTTAGATATCTGGGAGTGGATCTGGCAGCGGATGGAACCATGGAAGCGGAAGTGGATCATAGGGTGGGGGAGGGGGCGAAAATTCTGGGGGCCTTGAAGAATGTGTGGAAGTCGAGAACATTATCTCAGAAAGCAAAAATGGGTATGTTTGAAGGAATAGTGGTTCCAACAATGTTGTATGGTTGCAAGGCGTGGGCTATGGATAGAGTTGTGCGCAGGAGGATGGATGGGCTGGAAATCAGATGTTTGAGGACAATGTGTGGTGTGAGGTGGTTTGATCGAGTAAGTAACGTAAGGGTAAAAGAGATGTGTGGAAATAAAAAGAGCGTGGTTGAGAGAGCAGAAGAGGGTGTTTTGAAATGGTTTGGGCACATGGAGAGAATGAGTGAGGAAAGATTGACCAAGAGGATATATGTGTCGGAGGTGGAGGGAACGAGGAGAAGTGGGAGACCAAATTGGAGGTGGAAAGATGGAGTGAAAAAGATTTTGTGTGATCGGGGCCTGAACATGCAGGAGGGTGAAAGGAGGGCAAGGAATAGAGTGAATTGGAGCGATGTGGTATACCGTGGTTGACGTGCTGTCAGTGGATTGAATCAGGGCATGTGAAGCGTCTGGGGTAAACCATGGAAAGCTGTGTAGGTATGTATATTTGCGTGTGTGGACGTATGTATATACATGTGTATGGGGGGGGTTGGGCCATTTCTTTCGTCTGTTTCCTTGCGCTACCTCGCAAACGCGGGAGACAGCGACAAAGTATAATAAAAAAAAAAAAAAATACATATATTTTTTTTTTTTTGTCACTGTCTCCCGCGTTTGCGAGGTAGCGCAAGGAAACTGACGAAAGAAATGGCCCAACCCACCCCCATAAACATGTATATACATACGTCCACACACGCAAATATACATACCTACACAGCTTTCCATGGTTTACCCCAGACGCTTCACATGCCCTGATTCAATCCACTGACAGCACGTCAACCACGGTATACCACATCGCTCCAATTCACTCTATTCCTTGCCCTCCTTTCACCCTCCTGCATGTTCAGGCCCCGATCACACAAAATCTTTTTCACTCCATCTTTCCACCTCCAATTTGGTCTCCCTCTTCTCCTCGTTCCCTCCACCTCCGACACATATATCCTCTTGGCCAATCTTTCCTCACTCATTCTCTCCATGTGCCCAAACCACTTCAAAACACCCTCTTCTGCTCTCTCAACCACGCTCTTTTTATTTCCACACATCTCTCTTACCCTTACGTTACTCACTCGATCAAACCACCTCACACCACACATTGTCCTCAAACATCTCATTTCCAGCACATCCATCCTCCTGCGCACAACTCTATCCATAGCCCACGCCTCGCAACCATACAACATTGTTGGAACCACTATTCCTTCAAACATACCCATTTTTGCTTTCCGAGATAATGTTCTCGACTTCCACACATTCTTCAAGGCCCCCAGAATTTTCGCCCCCTCCCCCACCCTATGATCCACTTCCGCTTCCATGGTTCCATCCACTGCCAGATCCACTCCCAGATATCTAAAACACTTCACTTCCTCCAGTTTTTCTCCATTCAAACTCACCTCCCAATTGACTTGACCCTCAACCCTACTGTACCTAATAACCTTGCTCTTATTCACATTTACTCTTAACTTTCTTCTTCCACACACTTTACCAAACTCAGTCACCAGCTTCTGCAGTTTCTCACATGAATCAGCCACCAGCGCTGTATCATCAGCGAACAACAACTGACTCACTTCCCAAGCTCTCTCATCCCCAACAGACTTCATACTTGCCCCTCTTTCCAAAACTGTTGCATTTACCTCCCTAACAACCCCATCCATAAACAAATTAAACAACCATGGAGACATCACACACCCCTGCCGCAAACCTACATTCACTGAGAACCAATCACTTTCCTCTCTTCCTACATGTACACATGCCTTACATCCTCGATAAAAACTTTTCACTGCTTCTAACAACTTTCCTCCCACAACATATATTCTTAATACTTTCCACAGAGCATCTCTATCAACTCTATCATATGCCTTCTCCAGATCCATAAATGCTACATACAAATCCATTTGCTTTTCTAAGTATTTCTCACATACATTCTTCAAAGCAAACACCTGATCCACACATCCTCTACCACTTCTGAAACCACACTACTCTTCCCCAATCTGATGCTCTGTACATGCCTTCACCCTCTCAATCAATACCCTCCCATATAATTTACCAGGAATAATCAACAAACTTATACCTCTGTAATTTGAGCACTCACTCTTATCCCCTTTGCCTTTGTACAATGGCACTATGCACGCATTCCGCCAATCCTCAGGCACCTCACCATGAGTCATACATACATTAAATAACCTTACCAACCAGTCAACAATACAGTCACCCCCTTTTTTAATAAATTCCACTGTAATACCATCCAAACCTGCTGCCTTGCCAGCTTTCATCTTCCGCAAAGCTTTCACTACCTCTTCTCTGTTTACCAAATCATTTTCCCTAACCCTCTCACTTTGCACACCACCTCGACCAAAACACCCTATATCTGCCACTCTATCATCAAACACATTCAACAAACCTTCAAAATACGCACTCCATCTCCTTCTCACATCACATGTATGTATACATTGAAATGTATAGTGATGTATATGTGCACTTATGTATATACATGCGTATATGGGTGGGTTGTGCTATTCTTTCTTCTGTTTCCTTGCACTAATGTGGGAGACAGTGATTAAGTATAATAAATAAATATATGTATGTGTGCATGTATGGGCATTTATGCATATATATATATATATATATATATATATATATATATATATATATATATATATATATATATATATATATATATATATATATATATTTTCAAACTATTCGCCATTTCCCGCATTAGCGAGGTAGCGTTAAGAACAGAGGACTGGGCCTTTTTCACCTGGCCCAATTCTCTGTTCCTTCTTTTGGAAAATTAAAAAAAAAAACCGAGAGGGGAGGATTTCCAGCCCCCCGCTCCCTCCCCTTTTAGTCGCCTTCTACGACACGCAGGGAATACGTGGGAAGTATTCTTAATCCCCTATCCCCAGGGATAATATATATATATATATATATATATATATATATATATATATATATATATATATTATCCCTGGGGATAGGGGATTAAGAATACTTCCCACGTATTCCCTGCGTGTCGTAGAAGGCGACTAAAAGGGGAGGGAGCGGGGGGCTGGAAATCCTCCCCTCTCGTTTTTTTTTTTTAATTTTCCAAAAGAAGGAACAGAGGGGGCCAGGTGAGGATATTCCAAAAAAGGCCCAGTCCTCTGTTCTTAACGCTACCTCGCCAACGCGGGAAATGGCAAATAGTTTAAAAGAAAGAAAGAATATATATATATATGTGTGTGTGTGTGTATATGAGTGGATGGGCCATTCTTCGTGTTTCCTAATGCTTCCTCGCTGATGCGGGAAACTGATTAAATATAATAATAATAATAATTTATTTATTTATTTATTTTGCTTTGTCGCTGTCTCCTGAGTTAGCGAGGTAGCTCAAGGAAACAGATGAAAGAATGGCCCAACCCACCCACATACACGTCCACACACGCAAACATGTATATACATACACATACATGTCCACACACGCAAATATACATACCTATACATCTCAATGTATACATGTACACACACGGACATATACATATATACACATGTACATAATTTATACTGTCTGCCTTTATTTATTCCCATCGCCACCTCGCCACACATGGAATAACAACCCCCTCCCCCCTCATGTGTGTGAGGTAGCGCTAGGAAAAGACAACAAAGGCCCCATTCATTCACACTCAGTCTCTAGCTGTCATGTAATAATGCACCGAAACCACAGCTCCCTTTCCACATCCAGGCCCCACAGAACTTTCCATGGTTTACCCCAGATGCTTCACATGCCCTGGTTCAATCCATTGACAGCATGTCAACCCCGGTATACCACATCGTTCCAATTCACTCTATTTCTTGCATGCCTTTCACCCTCCTGCATGTTCAGGCCCCGATCACTCAAAGTAATAATAATAATAATAATAATAACATTACATGTAACACATATATTGCAATAAAATCAGTTAATACCATGAATGGTTAAAGGTTGAATCTATCACATGATGATCAAAACCCAGTACACCAAACAACAGTGATACCAACATATATAAGTAACTGTTTCAGGGTCCTAGGAACATTCCTACACATTGCAGTAAACATTTTTTGGGAGCCTTGGGGTTAATCTGAATTTTGCAGTGATGGGTTATAAGTGTTTGTTCAGATTCATCTGAACATCACAGCAAAAGGGTTAAAGTTACCTTTATGATTTTCTCATATTCTGATTTATTAGTGCAGCCATTTGGTAGCTGCTTTTATTTCATGGTGAGTAGAATTATAAAGAATTCTTAACATTTTGAGTATTTAGCAACCAAAATACTAAAAGCAGAGCTAAAATTAAAGGGATTACATGGAAAGGAAATGCATGGATGTAGCCTCATGGAAGATCAGAGTAAAGGAAGATTATAGAGAATTAGTAATTATAGCAGCTGCAAAAGGTTTACAACAAAGCCATCATTTCATGCTGCAAATTGTGTGATATAGGGAAATCTGAAAGCAGTACACTGACATTATAAATTAATATTCACTTCTGTACATAGGTAGGTTGTTCAGTATGCTTATAGCAGAATTGTGATTAGTATATGGAGACTGTATATAAGACTATAAAAAAGTGCTGTTGCATATTGTTTACTTTGCAGACTTTAGCTATAAGGCACTGTTGAATGAAAATCAATCTACCTGATATGCCAGACAGCTTAACTTACAAGTGAAACTGATTAATTGGTAAAAAAGATATAAGCACTGAAAAATGCCCAAACTTTCACCAACCACATACATCATTTATACTGTATTGTCTGAAGAAAGCTGGTTACAATGCACATCTTATTCCTTTTCATAAATGTATATATATTTTTATGAATGATGATACAGAAGAAATTATATGTTTATTGTGATCCCTAGTTTTCTTGATGAGTAGTACCATGTGATAGTCCTGGGTTCAGTTCTCAGGCTTAGGTTACCCATTGTACAGTAAACCCCTTTGTAACAACATTTGAAGCCAAATTCTGTTACATCTCAAGAAGTGGCCTCACTGGCTCATATCCATTCTCCAGTTATCATGGGTAATCCCCTGAAGCTATAGCCCCCTATCCTCAACCAAGCCCCATGGGCCTTTCCCTGGTTTCTCCTAGCTGCTTCATATAGATTGGTTCAGTCCAGTGACATGTTGCCCCCTTTAAGCCACATTGCTCCAATTCACTCCATCCCATGCATGCCATTCACCCTACTGAATGCTTAGGCTCCAAGCATTCAAAATCTTTTTTACTCCATCTTTCTATCTCCAATTTGACCTCGACCTTATTCCCTTCACTTTTGACACATCCTCTTTGTCAACCTTTTGTCACTCATTCTGTTCATTTCAGCACACCCTCTTCAGCTGTTAACCATACTATTTTTATTACCACACTTCTCTCTTACCCTTCTATTACATGAGCAACCCTCCTTGCACCACATTATATCCAACAAATGCACCCTCCACACATTCTCATTTATAGCCCATGCCTTACATCCATACAATGTCGTTGGAACTGCTATACCTTCAGATATATCCATTTTCACCCTCCCAGATAATGATCTCTCTTTCCACACATTCCTCTATGCTCCCAGAACCTTTACCCACTCACCCACCCTATGACTCTTCTACATCCATTTGCTGCCATGTTCAATGCAAGGTATCTAATACACTACTCCCTCCAAATTTCTCCATTCAATCGCACACCTCAGGTTACCTTGACCCAGGTCATTACTGTGTGTACCACTTCCCCAGTTAATCCCTGCACCAATGTTTCCATTTGTTCTTTGATTTCCCCAACCGTTAACCTCCTTCCAAAACATCTTATTCGCTATGAAGCTTGCTGGTACTCACTTACCTCAATCTTCATTTTCTTCTTTATTAGCCCCTACACCTTCCTCCTGACTTGCCACATTCTCTCTTCTACCAATCATAGGCACACCTTCCCTTAAGTACCAGCCATACACCTCTATTTTCTCCTTCACTAGCACCTTTGTCATCCAACCACTCACCACTCTTTCTCACCTGCCCACCTCAAACATGCAACACAATATCATGCACATTCCAGCACTGCATCCCATTCCTCATCTACTCCCCTAGCTTCATATATTCTCAATTTCCCTTTCTACACTCAAGCACTCTGGTATTTCTTCACACAGATTTCTTTTTTCAAGCTCACTTACTTTCACCACCCTCTTCTCTCATATAATTTTGTCTTCGGAAAAGCTTTACAAATCTACACCAGGTAATTATCATTGGTCCTACCAGTTGCCTCTTTCTGCACATTCACATCTGAGAGTATTTCTCTTGCATGCCTGTCAATTAGTATGTGATCCAATAATGCCCTTTCGCCATCTTTTCTACTCAGCCACTTATACTTATGTATGACCCACTTTTTAAACCTGGCATTCCCAATTGCCATTCCTTTTTCAACACAACTCTGCAACTTGTTCACTATTTCTATTCACTTCTGAATGCCTCATGTCCTCTATTGTACCCACAAGTGCCACATTACTCACTCTTGCATTTAAATCACCCATCACTAATATCTAATCTCTAGCAACTTAACTGCTGATTCATTCACTCATTTGCTATCCCAAACACCTGCCTATATTCATCTTTCTTCTCACAACTACGTGCATAAGCACAAAACATCATATTTCTTGTAATCCACTTACATTTTTATCCACAATAGTCTGGAACTCATTTCCTTACACTCATTCACACAACTGCTTCAGCAGTAGTACTATCCCTTCCTTTGCTTTTAACCTAACACCACTCCTTGACTTTATCCATATGACATTCCCAAAAAATTCTTCCTCCTTATCCTTGAGTTTTGTTTCACTTAAAGTTCGAACATCTAGGTTTCTTTCCTCAAACATAATACCTATCTCTCCTTTCTTCTCATCTTGGTTACATCCACTCACATTCAGACACCTAAGCCTGTTTGCTCTTTTAGAATTTGAAATGTAAGAAAGGGAGGATTTCCAGCCTCCCATCTCCCACCTCTCTTTAAGCTGCCTTCTAAGAAATGCAGGGAATTTTGGGTTAGAATTCTTTCTCCCCTACCTCAGGGATATATTTTCATACTTGTTCATCAATTCCTGCATTGGTTAGGCAGCACCAGGAACAGAAGAAGAAAGGGCTCATGTCCATTCTCTGGCTGTCATGTGTAATGCACCGAAATCACAGCCCCCTATCCACATGAGGCCCCACGCACCTTTCCATGGTTTCCCTTGGCTGCCCTTGTCCATTGACAGCATATCATTCCCTGTATATGATATTACTCCAATTAAATTTAATCCATGCGTGCCTTTCACCCTCCTACATTTTCAAACTCTGAGAACTTGGATTCTTATTAACTTCATCCTTCCATCTCCTATGGGTTTCCCCCTTCTCCTTGTCCCCTCCCCTAATGATACATAGATCCTTTTTGCCAACCTCTCCTCGCTCATTCTATCTGTATGCATAAACCATTTCACCACACCTTCTTCAGCTCCCTCAAACATGCTCTTCTTATTACCACTCTTTTACCCATTCATAATTTACTTATCAACCTTCTTCACATACTTTTCTGTACATTCTCATCTATAAGCCCATGCCTCCCATCCATACAACATTGTAAGGACTACTATACTTTCAAACATACACCCATTTTTGCCCTTCAAGTTAATGACCTCTCTTGTATGAACAGAGTACCTTTTTTTGTCTAACAAAAGCGAATAAAAGCTTTAAAATTTGTTGCCCCTTATGAGCATAGCTTGATGTTAGTATATAACATGTATAATAAAAAAAAAGCTTTAAACATAATTTTGTTAAATCTTCTACAGACATATAATAAAAGTAAATACGACCTGACTTTTTTTTTTTTAAAGATAGACTCTATACACTGAAACTTGGGAGAAAAAAATGTAATCTGACTCATTTGAATTACAATGCAATCTATTCAAAAACATAATCATGTATTTTTCTTCAATGTGCTTAAATTTAATGATGTGAAAAAATGACATGTTCTTCCAGATGCTTTCCCAGATCCAGGTGGTAAAGGCATATGGCTCCAATGTCTTACCTCCTTGTGTTCTCAGGGAATGTGCTTCCAAGCCAGCAGCAATCCTTGCTCACCCGTTTTGCTCTGTCTAAAAACCGTGCTTCCAAGCCAGCAGCAATCCTTGCTCACCTGTTTTGCTCTGTTTAAAAACCCAGACTTTCCCTTCTGCTTGGTATAAATAAAAAAATACATTGTCTTCAAAAGTTATGAAAATCATGACTTTTTTTTTAAGTTACAGATTGATAATGAATATTTACACAGCATGGTCACACAGAATACGAATAAAAACACATGATGCACACTCTTGTAAGACTCCAGCAAAATAAGAAAGAACTACACAGCCACTTAGCAAATGAAAGCATTTCAAGCAATAACATGGAATCTCAGCAAAGATGAGGTAGGAAATATTTATACAAATTCTATGTAATGATTGGGAAATGTACACTTCATGAAATGAAGGCTAAGCCTAAAAAATTAATTTAACCAAAATGGCATGTTGAACTTATTTCATGATAAGTGAAGGAAAATAAATTATGTACTCCCTTCCCTGAAATGTGCATATCAACTTGAATAATTAAGTTGAATATTTAAGTACTGCTCCCTCTCTGACAAGTTTACACAGTCCTTACGATTCCTCCTCTTCATCATCTGTAGTGAGATACAATTCATCTTCATCCTCATCCTCATACTGGCTGGGTGTCAAGTGATTACTTTCATAAGCCAGGATAGCTTCATCATCCAAGTGAGAACCACCCTCTACAAACTCTGCAAACCTTTATGGAGAGATGAAAGTAAGATGAGATTGATTTCTAGGACTTAAGACTTAACATCCCAATTATTCAAAAATGTTTTTACAAATTGTTAAGGATGGGCAGACTAGGGGAAAAAATAACCAAGTTATTACACTAGTAAAGAAGCATATATATATATATATATATATATATATATATATATATATATATATATATATATATATATATATATATTCCATACTATTCACCATTTCCCACGTTAGTGAGGTAGCGTTAAGAACAGAGGACTGAGCCTTTGAGGGAAATCCTCACTTGGCCTCCTCTGTTCCTTCTGGAAAATTAAAAAAAAAATAATGAGAAGGGAGGATTTCCAGCCCCCCACTCCCTCCCCTTTTAGTCGCCTTCTACGACACGCAGGGAATACGTGGGAAGTATTCTTTCTCCCCTATCCCCAGGAAATGGCGAATAGTTTGAAAAAAAAAAAAAAATATATATATATATATATATATATATATATATATATATATATTTCTTTTGCTTTGTCGCTGTCTCCCGCGTTTGCGAGGTAGCGCAAGGAAACAGACGAAAGAAATGGCCCAACCCACCCCCATACACATGTATATACATACGTCCACACACGCAAATATACATACCTACACAGCTTTCCATGGTTTACCCCAGACGCTTCACATGCCCCGATTCAATCCACTGACAGCACGTCAACCCCGGTATACCACATCGCTCCAATTCACTCTATTCCTTGCCCTCCTTTCACCCTCCTGCATGTTCAGGCCCCGATCACACAAAATCTTTTTCACTCCATCTTTCCACCTCCAATTTGGTCTCCCTCTTCTCCTCGTTCCCTCCACCTCCGACACATATATCCTCTTGGTCAATCTTTCCTCACTCATTCTCTCCATGTGCCCAAACCATTTCAAAACACCCTCTTCTGCTCTCTCAACCACGCTCTTTTTATTTCCACACATCTCTCTTACCCTTACGTTACTTACTCGATCAAACCACCTCACACAACACATTGTCCTCAAACATCTCATTTCCAGCACATCCATCCTCCTGCGCACAACTCTATCCATAGCCCACGCCTCGCAACCATACAACATTGTTGGAACCACTATTCCTTCAAACATACCCAATTTTGCTTTCCGAGATAATGTTCTCGACTTCCACACATTCTTCAAGGCTCCCAGAATTTTCGCCCCCTCCCCCACCCTATGATCCACTTCCGCTTCCATGGTTCCATCCGCTGCCAGATCCACTCCCAGATATCTAAAACATTTCACTTCCTCCAGTTTTTCTCCATTCAAACTCACCTCCCAATTGACTTGACCCTCAACCCTACTGTACCTAATAACCTTGCTCTTATTCACATTTACTCTTAACTTTCTTCTTTCACACACTTTACCAAACTCAGTCACCAGCTTCTGCAGTTTCTCACGTGAATCAGCCACCAGCGCTGTATCATCAGCGAACAACAACTGACTCACTTCCCAAGCTCTCTCATCCCCAACAGACTTCATACTTGCCCCTCTTTCCAAAACTCTTGCATTCACCTCCCTAACAACCCCATCCATAAACAAATTAAACAACCATGGAGACATCACACACCCCTGCTGCAAACCTACATTCACTGAGAACCAATCACTTTCCTCTCTTCCTACACGTATATATATATATATATATATATATATATATATATATATATATATATATATATATAATTATGAAAGCCGGCAAGGCAGCAGGTTTGGATGGTATTGCAGTGGAATTTGTTAAAAAAGGGGGTGACTGTATTGTTGACTGTTTGGTAAGGTTATTTAATGTATGTTTGACTCATGGTGAGGTGCCTGAGGATTGGCGGAATGCGTGCATAGTGCCATTGTACAAAGGCAAAGGGGATAAGAGTGAGTGCTCAAATTACAGAGGTATAAGTTTGTTGAGTATTCCTGGTAAATTATATGGGAGGGTATTGATTGAGAGGGTGAAGGCATGTACAGAGCATCAGATTGGGGAAGAGCAGTGTGGTTTCAGAAGTGGTAGAGGATGTGTGGATCAGGTGTTTGCTTTGAAGAATGTATGTGAGAAATACTTAGAAAAGCATATGGATTTGTATGTAGCATTTATGGATCTGGAGAAGGCATATGATAGAGTTGATAGAGATGCTCTGTGGAAGGTATTAAGAATATATGGTGTGGGAGGAAAGTTGTTAGAAGCAGTGAAAAGTTTTTATCGAGGATGTAAGGCATGTGTACGTGTAGGAAGAGAGCAAAGTGATTGGTTCTCAGTGAATGTAGGTTTGCGGCAGGGGTGTGTGATGTCTCCATGGTTGTTTAATTTGTTTATGGATGGGGTTGTTAGGGAGGTGAATGCAAGAGTTTTGGAAAGAGGGGCAAGTATGAAGTCTGTTGGGGATGAGAGAGCTTGGGAAGTGAGTCAGTTGTTGTTCGCTGATGATACAGCGCTGGTGGCTGATTCATGTGAGAAACTGCAGAAGCTGGTGACTGAGTTTGGAAAAGTGTGTGGAAGAAGAAAGTTAAGAGTAAATGTGAATAAGAGCAAGGTTATTAGGTACAGTAGGGTTGAGGGTCAAGTCAATTGGGAGGTGAGTTTGAATGGAGAGAAACTGGAGGAAGTGAAGTGTTTTAGATATCTGGGAGTGGATCTGGCAGCGGATGGAACCATGGAAGCGGAAGTGGATCATAGGGTGGGGGAGGGGGCGAAAATCCTGGGGGCCTTGAAAAATGTGTGGAAGTCGAGAACATTATCTCGGAAAGCAAAAATGGGTATGTTTGAAGGAATAGTGGTTCCAACAATGTTGTATGGTTGCGAGGCGTGGGCTATGGATAGAGTTGTGCGCAGGAGGATGGATGTGCTGGAAATGAGATGTTTGAGGACAATGTGTGGTGTGAGGTGGTTTGATCGAGTGAGTAACGTAAGGGTAAGAGAGATGTGTGGAAATAAAAAGAGCGTGGTTGAGAGAGCAGAAGAGGGTGTTTTGAAGTGGTTTGGGCACATGGAGAGGATGAGTGAGGAAAGATTGACCAAGAGGATATATGTGTCGGAGGTGGAGGGAACAAGGAGAAGAGGGAGACCAAATTGGAGGTGGAAAGATGGAGTGAAAAAGATTTTGTGTGATCGGGGCCTGAACATGCAGGGGGGTGAAAGGAGGGCAAGGAATAGAGTGAATTGGAGCGATGTGGTATACCGGGGTTGACGTGCTGTCAGTGGATTGAAGCAAGGCATGTGAAGCGTCTGGGGTAAACCATGGAAAGCTGTGTAGGTATGTATATTTGCGTGTGTGGACGTATGTATATACATGTGTATGGGGGGGGGTTGGGCCATTTCTTTCGTCTGTTTCCTTGCGCTACCTCGCAAACGCGGGAGACAGCAACAAAGTATAATAATTATAATATAATAATAAAATATAATATATATATATATATATATATATATATATATATATATATATATATATATATATATATATATATATTTTTTTTTTTATATAAATATATATATATATATATATATATATATATATATATATATATATATATATATATATATTATCCCTGGGGATAGGGGATTAAGAATACTTCCCACGTATTCCCTGCATGTCATAGAAGGCGACTAAAAGGGGAGGGAGCGGGGGGCTGGAAATCCTCCCCTCTCTCTCTCTTTTTTTTTTTTTTTTTTCCAAAAGAAGGAACAGAGAATTGGGCCAGGTGAGGGTATTCCCTCAAAGGCCCAGTCCTCTGTTCTTAATGCTACCTCGCTAATGCGGGAAATGGCGAATAGTTTGAGAAAAAAAAAGAGAATATATATATATATATATAAAAGCATGCATATCATTATTAAGTAAACCCAGAACCTCCTTTATAGAGTTCTTGCACCTTTAAGGATACACTCCATGCAGGAAGAGGGAAATGATGGACTCCTTTGGAATGAAAATTCACCTTTGGTAAAAACTAATCATTGTTGCTGTATCTCTTTAAATTTTCCTTCATTTTTCTCCCAAGACTCAACTATTTCCCTTTTATTTACATATAACACCTTTTTTAATTTTTTCCCACAACATTTTTTATTCTAGGCTCATTGCCCTCCAGGCAACATTATTTTCAGGGCAGATCTGGTTTCTTTCTCCAAACTTTTCTCCATAAAGAACATGTTAAATCTTCATTACATCAATTCACTGCAACATTTGCCTACAGTGTAACACACTACTGACAGCCTCTATTAATGCCGTCTTAAACTGTTTCTATATCATCTCAAACTCACATTCATTTTCAGTTTTTCTTAGCTTTATATCTTACATTTCTTAGAAATTAACTTTTACTTCATTCCACAAATTCTCTACTTTTATCCTTCTGGATTTTTCACATCTATAGTCCTAATTCATCAACAATAAAAGATGCTTACAACAACACAGTACTACTATATACTATGATAAATTTAATCTTCACTGCACTTCATGCACACAAATGATTTTACCAACCACATATCATGCCCTTGTCTGCCCAGTATTTCTTCTATCTATATCATGTATATTTATGAATATTTTTTATATCTGAAGTACAGCATGTATTTGCAAAACTCATACTCACTGATAGGGTCAATCCATGAATACTATCACCATTTTCATTTATAAATGGTACTTCATACCTGCCTATCACTCCAACTATGTCCACAACCAAACTATTCAAGTCTCCCATAACCCTTTTTTCTCTGGATCTACATTCTCCACCGATTCAGCTCTTTCCAGAAGGTTATCTTTAACCTCCTCTTCATCATTATGTGGTTCACTGACATTATCATCTCACACTGGAATACTTCATCAAATAATTTTCAGCTGACACCCTTGTCATCAAATACTTTTTTTAAACCACTCATCATATTTTAAAATTCCAACACCTCTTACACAATCTGTATCATCATTCAAGCCTATTTCACAAACTGCACTCTACCCAAGATGGCCCACAACTCCTCAATCTTGTCTCGCATAGGCCTGTCCACTTCTTTTTCTAAACATGCTTAAAACTCTCATACTCTTAAACACATCTTTAATTCCTGACATGTCATTGACTGTACAGCATTCAGAGAAAGTAGTTCAAGTACACCACAACACTTTGCATAAGGCTATATGCACATGTTTGGGAAATATTTGCTAAACTGAGGTTCCCAGCTCCAGTTCTAGAGGATATCAAAAAGGGTTTGATACCCAACTCCCAAGGATATCAAAAAGGGTTTGGATACCCAACTCCCAAGAGAAGCCTAACAAACTGTTTTTGCAAGGTAACCTAGCATGTAACAAATGATGAAGAATATAAACTACAGGTTTTCACATACAAAATGAAAAGTTTTTGTACTTGGAAGTGAAAGGTTAAAATGTAAAGGCAATGAAAGGCATCAACAGATAAACAAAAAATTTACAAATATGATATCCACTGAGTTCTGCAACATTTACAAATAGTAGTCACTTATGCAAAGGAAGTGATTCTTTCACAAGACACTTCATAACTAACAGCTCACAGTTGTAGCATACTATTCTGAAGGACAAGTTCAGTGAACCTACTAAATGGAGAACAAGGTAAGGTCCCCTGATTCAAAAAATACCAGTGACAGATGGATGAGGAAGATGTAGTTCCTACTGAAAGAGGAAAGATAGGAGGCTGAGCAGTACAGTACTTGCAGGGAAGGCATGAGAGTGATTGGGAGATATATAAACGAAAGCAGCAGGATGTCAAGAAGGTGCAGGGGATGAAAGATGTGGGGGTGGGAGAGTATCAGCAAACTTCAAGGAGAAAAACAAAATGTTTTGGAAGGTGAAAGGAATGAGGAGGACAAGAGGCCAAATGGAAGCATCAGTGAGGGGTAGCAAGTGGGGAAGATATAAAGGTGAAGAGGGAAAGGGATGAATATTTTAAAGGACTTGAATGTATTTGATGATAGGGTAGGGCATTGGCATGAGAAATTACTTATTTTTAAGCTAATGTGGGTTTAAAAAATGCTGAATGAACTTCCTGATGAAATACAGTAAATCTTTCCCTTAACTCTTTCTCTGTGCCAAGCCACATTTGTAGCTGGACATAGTTCAGTGTGCCTAACCAAATCTGTAGCTCTATACCTTTGTGCCCTCATCTGACTTCCCAGCTGATGTATGATTCCACATCTTATTCATAGCAAACTAACAACGCAGCAGGAGTGCATAATGTCTCCATGGTTATTTAATTTGTTTATGGATGGGGTGGTTAGGGAGGAGGATGCAAGAGTTTTGGAAGGAGGGGCAAAGGAGGGTCTATTGTAGATGAGAGGGCTTGGGAAAAGTCGGTTGTTGTTCACTGATGATACAGCGCTGGTGGCTGATTCAGGTGAGAAACTGCAGAAGTTGGTGACTGAGTTTGGTAAAGTGTGTGAAAGAAGAAAGCTGAGGGTAAATGTGAATAAGAGCAAGGTTATTAGGTTCAGTAGGGCTGAGGGACAAGTCAACTGGGAGGTAAGTTTGAATGGGAAAAACTGAAGGAAGTGAAGTGTTTTAGATATCTGGGAGTGGATTTAGCATTGGATGGAACCATGGAAGCAGAAGTGAGTCACAGGGTGGGGGAGGGGGCGAAGGTTCTGGGAGCGTTGAAGAATGTGTGGAAGGTGAGAACGTTATCTCGGAGGGCAAAAATGGGTATGTTTGAAGGAATAGTGGTTCCAACAATGTTATATGGTTGTGAGGCATGGGCTATAGATAGGGTTTTGCGGAGGCGGGTGGATGTGTTGGAAATGAAATGTTTGAGGAAAATATGTGGTGTGAGGTGGTTTGATCGAGTAAGTAATGAAAGGGTAAGAGAGATGTGTGGTAATAAAAAGAGTGTGGTTGAGGGAGAAGAAGAGGGTTTGTTGAAATGGTTTGGTCACATGGAGAGAATGAGTGAGGAAAGATTGACAAAGAGGATATATGTGTCAGAGGTAGAGGGAATGAGGAGAAGTGGGAGACCAAATTGGAGGTGGAAGGATAAGGTAAAAAAGTTTTTGACCGATTGGCCTGAACATACAGGAGGGTGAAAGGAGTGCAAGGAATAGAGTGAATTCGAAGGATGTGGTATATCAAGGTGGATGTGCTGTCAATAGATTGAACCAGGGCATGTGAAGTGTCTGGGGTAAACCATGGAAAGTTTTGTGTATAGGTATGTATATGTGCATGTGTGGGCATATGTATATACATGTGTATGTGGGTGGGTTGGGCCATTCTTTCGTGTTTCCTTACGTTACCTCATCAACGCGGGAGACGGTGATTAAGTATAATAATAATGATAATACCTATAAACTATCAAAGAAAGTGTGAGTGGGAAGCCAGATTAATGCAGCAAGTACTGTTATTTTTACAGCAACAAAAAAAATTTTCATATTGTTAATATTTTTGGTGAAATTAATTTTTACATTCACGTAAATAATGTTCTGTCTGTGTAAATGACATGTTAATATGTAAATGATGCATATAGAAATATGAAATATACATATATAAGAAAATGTGTAAAAGGTGACCCCAGAAAACTCTGGCATGAAATCATCAACAAAAAGAAGAGTTATGGAGCAATACCCGATACCATGGATGGTATCACTGGCACTGATAATATTGCCAAGTTGTGGAGGACACAATACAGTGCCTTGTTCAATGACCCTATGCTGGTGTGGAGGGACATGATGAGTCATCCAAAGTGTCTCAGTTACTGTGAACGATATCAGAGCAGCTATTGCAATGGTCAACAGGTTGAGCAGTCCAGGTCATACACCAAATGCTGTGTTGTAACACAGCATTTGGTGTATGCTCACCAAACTCTGCATGTCCTGCTTAGTCTGTTATTTACATCTTGTCTTAACCATTCATGTGTACCAGATATTTTATCTAAAACTATTATTGTTCTACTACTTAAAGATAAGAATAAAGACATATCAATGCTGAGCAATTATCAGCCTATAGCAATGTCTTCTTTGATTCTGAAATTCTTGAAATGTGTTATATTAATCCCGTGCAAGGGGTATATGCATACATCTCAACACACTTTGCCTAAAAAAGTGAATTACGAACTGAGATGGATGGATATGCTCTCATACATTTTACATCATTACATAATAGTAAAAACACACTCATATATGCCTGCTTCATGGACATGAGTAAAGCATTTGACAAGGTCTGTTGTGAAGAGTTATTCACTATCCTGTCAAATAAAGGTGTATCTGTACATATAAATATACTATGTGCATGGGAACGATCCCAACAGTTGTGTGTAAAGTTGGGGAATGCTGTGTCACAACTATTTACGATGTATGGTCCAGGGAGGAGTATTGTTTCTATACTTGTTTAACATTTATATGGATGGACTCTCTAATAAACTGAATGTGATCAAGGTTGGGTGTTCAGTTAATGAGAACATTGTTGACCACCTCATCTATGCTGAAGATATTGTGGTAATTTGTCCCTCACTGTCCAGTTTACAGTATCTAGTCAATACCAGTCATACATTCATATCACTGCGAAAAATACGTTCAAATACTAAGATAAAATGTATGAAATTTCAAGTAGGTAGGAGAGTGGCAAACCCACAATCATCAGTCAGCCTTGTTGGTGTCAACTTTGATTTTGTGAGTGAATATAAATATCTAGGTTATGTTTTTAACAAATAATGGTTATGATATCAAGCATATCACACAAAAGTACCATGGTTTGTGCTCAAAAAGCCTCCCATCTTTTCAGGGGCTGCAGCTTAGGCCAACATCCAACACCATCATTAATAACGGTTTTTAATAATCATAAAGAAAAGAAAATCATTACTGTAACTGAAACCGGAAATATCATCAGCTTTGTTACTATGAACATTCAGACTCTGTGATACACATCCATCATACCATATTAACTTACACCTTCATACAGTACCTGGTCTACAGGTATTTCTCATGGTTTTTGCTGCAGACTCATCATACAGCTTCACTAACTTTTCCCTCTACTTTATAAGTCATATATGGTGGATGAACCTATATCATTATGCATCTATGTTTGTCATATTTCTAAAGTCACTTACAAATCTCAGTTATCATGCTTCCTCTTACCACTAGCTTTAACCTTCTGAGGAGTACTTGCATACATGATACCCTTGATAAGACAATAAATCATAGAAAAACAAATACTATATTCAGCTCAACTGCCCAAGACATGTAACACTAGGCAACTTGTACACAAAGTGACACCAGTGTCTCACTCATAACAATGAGGAACCATATGCTCGGTGTGAAACATGAATTAACACTGCCACCGTATTATGTTATACTGAGAGCTGAGCTGTAATGGGGATCTTGAAAAAAGCCATTGTATTGAGGGTTCGGTAAAAGTCATGGATAAACAAGAGTTTACTAATGAAGATCCATGTAGCCAACCAGGGCCTATCCCTGTCAACTCAACATTCATCCACAACAATATATAGATATATTCTGAGAGAAAACTATTTTTGGACTTTTTTTTTTTTTTACACAGGAACACATACAGCAGAAAGTTGAGTAATGAAAGGGATAATGTAATTTGTTACAGTCCTTCTTTAACATAGTGTAAATTGTAAAAAAAATTAATTAAAACTTTTCGAAGTCTCAAATCAATTCGCTTGAACAAAACCAAAAAGCTAAAAGTTATCAAAAGTCTATTAACCTATAGTTACACACACGACAAGATAACGGTAGCAAACAGTTATACTTCTCTCAAACTGACTTATCTATGACTCTACCAGCAGCACATGATCCTACAGGAAAACCAATTTCAGCTGTCTGGTGATTTAGAGGCCAATAAGAAAATTAATTAAAACTTTTCAAAACCTCAAATCAGTTTGCTTGAACAAAACCAAAAAGCTAAAAGGTATCAAAAATCTATTAACCTGTAGTTACACACATGACAAGATAACAGCAGCACATGATCCTACAGGAAAACCATTTTCAGCTGTCTGGTGACTTAAAGGCCAATAAAAAGATTAAGTAAAACTTTTCAAAATCTCAAATCAGTTTGCTTGAACAAAACCAAAAAGCTAAAAGGTATAAAAAATCTATTAACCTGTAGTTACACACACGACAAGATAACAGTAGCAAACAGTTATACTTCTCTCAAACTGACTTATCTATGACTCTACCAGCAGCATATGATCCCACAGGAAAACCATTTTCAGCTGTCTGGTAACTTAAAGGCCAATATTTCCAATCAGTTTTACTAAATGATGCTTATGGCTCAATATTTATAAACTCATCTTGAATTTGGGATTACTTACAACCACCATTTCATTAAGACATTTTCCTAATTGTGTAAATAACGATGAGTTATATAAATGGTGAGACTAATGTGTCTGGAAAATATGATATAGGACAGCCTGCAAGGTATAAGGAAACAAGGTAAAAGACATGAAATGCATGCAAGGTATCCCACAGCACTGTGATTACTTTCTACATTATGTTTATATTCTTTCCATTTTTTCATATCTTTAAGATATTATACATATCATAAACCAGCAAAACCCAGTTTTCTACCCAATTTCCTGTCCTTTAGAATACATTAATTGTCAGTTCCTGCAAGGACAAACAATGTTTAGGAAGCCCAGTCCCAGAGAAAGGAAAACCATAAACGGCTTACCTCTCCCTGTGGGCTCTGTTTGGTGTGGTACTCTGCCTCTTTTGAGGAATCCCAACAAACTCCACAAATCTGAGGATACAAATGCTATTACCACTTAGCAACATCTGTAACTTTCAATTAGAATGAAAGGTTCTTGTAATGTATATACTGTCCCAAAACTTGTATGGAGAGGTATAAACAAGATATTTTCAAGTTATATGACTAGCTGATGCTTATTACAAAAAAGGTAAGAGATAAAATACTGTAGCATGAGAAATTATAAAACATTAACTAAAATGCAAATAATCTTAAACATGGAGGCTTTTTCTATTCTCCACGGACTGTGCTGCCACTTATCTACCCAATCCATCAAGCTACTCAAGGAAGTTCATGCTAACTGATAAGTCTGAGACAGCAATGACCAGACAAATGCTTTTTTCCCCTCCATACTTGTTCTGTTTTCTGCAAAGCAAGGTAGTATCAGGAACAGATGAAGAACAGCCTCACTTGCTCACATCTGCTCTTTAGCTGTCATGTACATGGCACCAAATCGTAGCCTCTTATTTATAGCCACGCGCAACAGACCATTCCATGGTTCCTATAACTACTTCATATGCTCTCGTTTAGTCCAATAACAGCATGTTGCCCAAATATTGCATGAAATATTTGCCAAACCATGCACAACGTACATCCTCCATGTTCAGGCATCAATAACTCAAAAATCTTTCATTTCATACTTCAACCTTGTCTTCAGTCTCCCTCTTCTCTATGTTCCCTCACTTTTTCATATGGAGGCTCTCTCAGTCAATCAATCTCTCCTCTCTCATTCTCTCCATTACATCCATACTTATTTAGCACCTCCTGTCCAGTCCTCTCAACCATAACCTTCTCACTACCATACCTCTCTTTTACCCATTAATTTCCAACTCAACCAAATCTTCTCACCACATACTGTCCCCAACCATCTAAATTCAAACACATCCATCCTTTTCTGTACTTTTATATGTAGGCTACATGCCTTGAAACCATACAGCACCACTGGGGCCACTCTTCCATCAAACATAACCACCTTGGCCTTCATACACAGTGCCCTTTCTTTCCATACAAGCCTCAAAGCACCCAGAACCTTAGTTCCCTTGCTTCAGCTCCTATGGTTCCATCCACTCCCATATCCATTCACAGGTATCTAAAATGCTCCACTTCCATCTAACCCATCTCTCCCCCTGCCAGACTTAATGTCTTACTTTTATTTAGAGTAACTGTCAACCAATGTTCTCTGCATAACTCCATGGCTGTGCAAAAGTCCATCAACTGCCACACAATCATTCCGGCTGTACTCATCCTTAGTGACAGTGACTTGTTTAAGGTTTTGCAAGTTCAGGCAAAAAAAGATTTTGTCAGAATGCTAGGGCTTCACGGTGACAGGGAAGAGGGGAAAAAAAGAAAATATTCTCACTCCATATTTGTTGGACTGGAGCTGATACTTCTCTTCAGGCTTGGGAACCAAGAGAAAGACAAGTGGCCAGAGGGTAAATGCAATATGAAATATGGTTGCCACTCTTGATTTTCATCTTCTCATTGGTTAGCATCTGCACATCATAAACATATGTTTTGCTAGTGATAATAATCAGCCATAAAATTTTGTGCCATGTCACAACAAGAAGTGCTAATTCATTTAACTAATTCATTTAACTATGTGGCAAACTAACTCTCTGTGCATTTTCAGTGCTTCCTTATACAGGATACACAACCTTAGCCAACCTAATTCGACTTTTAGCCACATGAGAGTAGCATCTATTCCCCTGAAGTAAGTTCCAATAGAAGAGAATGTTGAGTCAATTAACAGACCTAAATTTGATCAAGTCTGAGTGTGTTTAAGCTAGGCAAAGTGAGATTCTATCTACGGATATCCATCGCTTGAACAATATATTATCATACTACCTCTAAAATTCATGTATGCTGTCCGTATCACCCACATTCTCAGTCATTCTGTTCCCATCATATACCACTCTAATACAGTAGAAATATTTATCTCCACCTCTTTTAACAGGTTTCTTACTGAATTTCCTGTTATGTCCTCTGGTTGTTCTATCTGTACATCTCTTGAAGAACTCTTCAGTGTCTATTTTGTCGGTTTTAAAAACTTTAAGATTGTGATAAGGTCACCTCTAACTCTTCTCTCTTCCAATGCGGGCAAATTTAAAGCCTTCAGCCTTTCCCTTTAACTTCTCTTTCTTAATTCTGGTACAGGATGTACCTCTCTAATCTGGCACACTATAGTCCAGCAACTCCCATGGTCTGGCACATTTTGAATCTGCTGTCATTAATTTGTGGATCTGTCACCAGGGTGGCACTGTCAGTAATGCAAAGGTGTCAAAATCTGTTTACACTGCAGCCAAACTAATTAACAGTCCTGTTAATTTCTTATAATCAGATTTTTGCTGAAAATGAATGCCAGAAAAATTTAAAGTTTCAGTAAACTTTGAAAGGTGCCACTCTTTTAATTCCTACACCTCTCTCTTATCCTTTCGTTAAGTGGGGTAATTTTGGCTATGGCACAACATCTACAAAAACTGTGTCATTACAACCTCTCTCATGCTTGGAGGACAAATGAGCATATGTCCTGCAAAGGCCTTCAGCACCCTCATGCTCCGCAACATAACTCTAATAAGAATTTAGCTCTGGAATCGTGGCAGGAAATCTCAGTTCAAATATATACAGGTGGAGAGGTATTTATAAATGAAATATACTTAGCTGGAGTGGATGAAAGTTACAATAATGCCATGACAAGTAAATGTTAAAAAAATGGTTTACTTAACCCACTCTTGCACTACATACAAAACAAGTAATGTCATGAACTCGGCCATAAACCTTTCAAAGTAGCTTACATGCTTAAGGTGAATATTTCACAGGTAAAATGAAAAGGAGTACGGATTAAAAATATGTGAGCATTTAGGGGCATATTAGTGTTTTTTAAAAGCACAAGTTTTGTAATCTGAAAAACCTTTTCTCTCAAAGGCAGTGTCCCACAAACAAATGAGGCTCTTTAGGTTATTCTCTAGGAAAATTGAGGTTAGGACCTTTGAATGCACAGTTTCTTTTGGAGGGAAAACAGAAGTTTATTTGTTTTTGCCCCATCTTCAATCATACAGAGACCGTCATGGAAATGACATCATCAAACATTCATTTCGCAACTCAGAATTAACACAGCATAATGTCAACCCAAAATCATTCATGGTACAAAAAAAAAAATTTCAAAAGTAGAATGGGGAATGCACGGTAAGATAAAGAAAAAAATCCAAGAAAACATATGCTTGCATGGCATTACCTCTGAAAGAAAAGGTTTTCTCCTTTCTCTCATCTTGGGTACAACCCAAAAGCATTAGAGCATAACCTTATGAAGGAGAAGGATTTAGAGAAAAACTTTCAAATACAAAAACTAGATCTAAAGTTAGAAAGAAATACCTTAAATCAAGGGTCCATGAACGGATGAAAATAAATAAATATAAGAAAAAAATTCAATTAATCAATTTACAACGAATGAATTTCACCATGAAGTACTGATATATTCACTAGTAAGGGTTTGGGTAGTATTACTTGTTTTAGATTATGATTTCAGACCTGATATAATACTGGATATATTCTAAAGGTGGTCCACAACACAGAATGTGTCTCTAAGTGGTCTACATACAGGAAAAGGTTAAGAAACCCTGCCTTAAACAGTAACTAGTGCCACATTAAAATCTGTCTCTCCAGAGGGAAGAATCCCCAGACCCACAGACGACAGATACACAAAGTCTAAGCTATGGTACAAAGGTGGTAGATATGAGCCAAAAACCCTTTTGAAGTTAAGGTAAAGTCCAACTTCCTCACATCATGTGCTTCAGCAGAAAGCCAGGGTTGACCCAAAAGAGTTCTTAATCCTCAAAGAGATATTCCTTGCCAAAAGAAGTTTTAAAGTTCCAAGATGCAAAAGTAACTGTTCCCTTTGATATTCTCCAGTGAAGTCCAAAACTTCTGTCAAGATTTAACTGGGTATGAGGCATGAGGCTCTCTTAGCAATGCCTTCCAGAAGCTGACAATAGGGTTATTTCTGAATTTAAGTGTCATTCTTATATCATTTCTTATTTTTTTATACTTGATCGCCATTTCCCACATCAGCGAGGTAGCATTATACATGACAGCTAGAGACTGAGTGTGAACAAATGTGGCTTTTGTTGTCTTTTCCTAGCGCTACCTCGCACAAAAATATATATATAGCTTATTGATTCAGTGGTGAAATGGATGAGAACTGCTATTGACGTTTGTGTGAATAAATTGTACATTTCCTTTTCCATAGCCAGAGGTTGAACCATTATGTGACGTTCATTTTTTCATTCATTTCAAGCTAAAAGTTTGTTTTCTAAATTGTTTCTTACATTTTTCATATGTATATATATGTATGTGTGTGTGTGTGTGTATGTGCGTGTGTGTGTGTGTGTGTGTGTGTGTGTGTGTGTATATATATATATGTATATTATCCCTGGGGACAGGGGTGAAAGAATACTTCCCACGTATTCCTCGCGTGTTGTAGAAAGCGACTAGAGGGGACGGGAGCGGGGGGCCGGAAATCCTCCCCTCCTTGTATTAACTTTCTAAAATGGGAAACAGAAGAAGGAGTCACGCGGGGAGTGCTCATCCTCCTCGAAGGCTCAGAGTGGGGTGCCTAAATGTGTGTGGATGTAACCAAGATGTGAAAAAAGGAGAGATAGGTAGTATGTTTGAGGAAAGGAACCTGGATGTTTTGGCTCTGAGTGAAACGAAGCTCAAGGGTAAAGGGGAAGAGTGGTTTGGAAATGTCTGGGGAGTGAAGTCAGGGGTTAGTGAGAGGACAAGAGCAAGGGAAGGAGTAGCAATACTCCTGAAACAGGAGTTGTGGGAGTATGTGATAGAATGTAAGAAAGTAAATTCTCGATTAATATGGGTAAAATTGAAAGTTGATGGAGAGAGGTGGGTGATTATTGGTGCATATGCACCTGGGCATGAGAAGAAAGATCATGAGGGGCAAGTGTTTTGGGAGCAGCTAAATGAGTGTGTTAGCGGTTTTGATGCACGAGACCGGGTTATAGTGATGGGTGATTTGAATGCAAAGGTGAGTAATGTGGCAGTTGAGGGAATAATTGGTATGCATGGGGTGTTCAGTGTTGTAAATGGAAATGGTGAGGAGCTTGTAGATTTATGTGCTGAAAAAGGACTGATGATTGGGAATACCTGGTTTAAAAAGCGAGATATACATAAGTATACTTATGTAAGTAGGAGAGATGGCCAGAGAGCGTTATTGGATTACGTGTTAATTGACAGGCGTGCGAAAGAGAGACTTTTGGATGTCAATGTGCTGAGAGGTGCAACTGGAGGGATGTCTGATCATTATCTTGTGGAGGCTAAGGTGAAGATTAGTATGGGTTTTCAGAAAAGAAGAGTGAATGTTGGGGTGAAGAGGGTGGTGAGAGTGAGTGAGCTTGGGAAGGAGACCTGTGTGAGGAAGTATCAGGAGAGACTGTGTACAGAATGGAAAAAGGTGAGAACAATGGAAGTAAGGGGAGTGGGGGAGGAATGGGATGTATTTAGGGAATCAGTGATGGATTGCGCAAAAGATGCTTGTGGCATGAGAAGAGTGGGAGGTGGGCTGTTTAGAAAGGGTAGTGAGTGGTGGGATGAAGAAGTAAGAGTATTAGTGAAAGAGAAGAGAGAGGCATTTGGACGATTTTTGCAGGGAAAAAATGCAATTGAGTGGGAGAAGTATAAAAGAAAGAGACAGGAGGTCAAGAGAAAGGTGCAAGAGGTGAAAAAAAGGGCAAATGAGAGTTGGGGTGAGAGACTATCAGTAAATTTTAGGGAGAATAAAAAGATGTTCTGGAAGGAGGTAAATAGGGTGCGTAAGACAAGGGAGCAAATGGGAACTTCAGTGAAGAGCGTAAATGGGGAGGTGATAACAAGTAGTGGTGATGTGAGAAGGAGATGGAATGAGTATTTTGAAGGTTTGTTAAATGTGTCTGATGACAGAGTGGCAGATATAGGGTGTTTGGGTCGAGGTGGTGTGCAAAGTGAGAGGGTTAGGGAAAATGATTTGGTAAACAGAGAAGAGGTAGTAAAAGCTTTGCGGAAGATGAAAGCCGGCAAGGCAGCAGGTTTGGATGGTATTGCAGTGGAATTTATTAAAAAAGGGGGTGACTGTATTGTTGACTGGTTGGTAAGGTTATTTAATGTATGTATGACTCATGGTGAGGTGCCTGAGGATTGGTGGAATGCGTGCATAGTGCCATTGTACAAAGGCAAAGGGGATAAGAGTGAGTGCTCAAATTACAGAGGTATAAGTTTGTTGAGTATTCCTGGTAAATTATATGGGAGGGTATTGATTGAGAGGGTGAAGGCATGTACAGAGCATCAGATTGGGGAAGAGCAGTGTGGTTTCAGAAGTGGTAGAGGATATGTGGATCAGGTGTTTGCTTTGAAGAATGTATGTGAGAAATACTTAGAAAAGCAAATGGATTTGTATGTAGCATTTATGGATCTGGAGAAGGCATATGATAGAGTTGATAGAGATGCTCTGTGGAAGGTATTAAGAATATATGGTGTGGGAGGTAAGTTGTTAGAAGCAGTGAAAAGTTTTTATCGAGGATGTAAGGCATGTGTACGTGTAGGAAGAGAGGAAAGTGACTGGTTCTCAGTGAATGTAGGTTTGCGGCAGGGGTGTGTGATGTCTCCATGGTTGTTTAATTTGTTTATGGATGGGGTTGTTAGGGAGGTAAATGCAAGAGTCTTGGAAAGAGGGGCAAGTATGAAGTCTGTTGGGGATGAGAGAGCTTGGGAAGTGAGTCAGTTGTTGTTCGCTGATGATACAGCGCTGGTGGCGGATTCATGTGAGAAACTGCAGAAGCTGGTGACGGAGTTTGGTAAAGTGTGTGGAAGAAGAAAGTTAAGAGTAAATGTGAATAAGAGCAAGGTTATTAGGTACAGTAGGGTTGAGGGTCAAGTCAATTGGGAGGTGAGTTTGAATGGAGAAAAACTGGAGGAAGTGAAGTGTTTTAGATATCTGGGAGTGGATCTGTCAGTGGATGGAACCATGGAAGCGGAAGTGGATCATAGGGTGGGGGAAGGGGCGAAAATTTTGGGAGCCTTGAAAAATGTGTGGAAGTCGAGAATATTATCTCGGAAAGCAAAAATGGGTATGTTTGAAGGAATAGTGGTTCCAACAATGTTGTATGGTTGCGAGGCGTGGGCTATGGATAGAGTTGTGTGCAGGAGGATGGATGTGCTGGAAATGAGATGTTTGAGGACAATGTGTGGTGTGAGGTGGTTTGATCGAGTAAGTAACGTAAGGGTAAGAGAGATGTGTGGAAATAAAAAGAGCGTGGTTGAGAGAGCAGAAGAGGGTGTTTTGAAATGGTTTGGGCACATGGAGAGAATGAGTGAGGAAAGATTGACCAAGAGGATATATGTGTCGGAGGTGGAGGGAACGAGGAGAAGAGGGAGACCAAATTGGAGGTGGAAAGATGGAGTGAAAAGGATTTTGTGTGATCGGGGCCTGAACATGCAGGAGGGTGAAAGGAGGGCAAGGAATAGAGTGAATTGGAGCGATGTGGTATACAGGGGTTGACGTGCTGTCGGTGGATTGAATCAAGGCATGTGAAGCGTCCGGGGTAAACCATGGAAAGCTGTGTAGGTATGTATATTTGCGTGTGTGGACGTGTGTATGTACATGTGTATGGGGGGGTTGGGCCATTTCTTTCGTCTGTTTCCTTGCGCTACCTCGCAACCGCGGGAGACAGCGACGAGGTTAAAAAAAAAAAAAAAAAATATATATATATATATATATATATATATATATATATATATATATATATATATATATATATATTTTTTTTTTTTTTTTTGCTTTGTCGCTGACTCCCGCGTTTGTGAGGTAGCGTAAGGAAACAGACGAAAGAAATGGCCCAACCCACCCCCCATACACATGTATATACATACGTCCACACACGCAAATATACATACCTACACAGCTTTCCATGGTTTACCCCAGACGCTTCACATGCCCCGATTCAATCCACTGACAGCACGTCAACCCCGGTATAACCACATCGCTCCAATTCACTCTATTCCTTGCCCTCCTTTCACCCTCCTGCATGTTCAAGGCCCCGATCACACAAAATCTTTTTCACTCCATCTTTCCATCTCCAATTTGGTCTCCCTCCTTCTCCTCGTTCCCTCCACCTCCGACACATATATCCTCTGTCAATCGTTCCTCACTCATTCTCTCCATGTCCCAAACCATTTCCAATACATTCACCCTCCTCCATACAACCCTATCAAGAGCCCATGCCTCACAACCATTTAATATTGTTAAAACTACTACTGTATTATTATTATGATTATTATTGTTATTATTATCATCATTATAATCATTATCATTATTATTATTATCATAATACTTGATCACTGTTTCCTGTATCAGCGAGGCAGAGCCTGGAAACAGATGAAGAACAACTCATCCACTCATATACACACGTATATATACATAAACTCCCATATTCATACATATACATATCAACATATACACATACAGGAGAAGTGAGAGACCAAATCGGAGGTGGAAGGATGGAGTGAAAAAGATTTTGAGAGATCAGGGCCTCAACATACAGGAGGGTGAGAGGCGTGCGAGGAACAGAGTGAATTGGAACACTGTAGTATACTGGGAGCGACATGCTGTCAATGGACTAAACCAGGGGATGTGAAATGTCTGGGATAAACCATGGAAAGGTCTGAGGGGCCTGGATGTGGATAGGGAGCTGTGGTTTTGGTGCATTACACATAACAGCTAGAGACTGAGTGTGAATGAATATGGCCCTTTTTGTCTGTTTTCCTGGCACTACCTTGCTGAAGCAGAAGGTAGCAATATGTATATATTTTTTTCATACATATTTGCCATTTCCCGTGTTAGTGAGGTAGCGTTAAGAACAAAGGACTGAGCCTAAGAGGGTAAATCCTCACTTGGCCCCCTTCTCTGTTCCCTCCACCTCTGACACATATATCCTCTTGGTCAATCTTTCCTCACTCATTCTCTCCATGTGCCCAAACCATTTCAAAACACCCTCTTCTGCTCTCTCAACCACGCTCTTTTTATTTCCACACATCTCTCTTACCCTTACGTTACTTACTCGATCAAACCACCTCACACCACACACATATATATATATATATTATATATATATATATATTATATATATATATATTATATATATATATATTTTTTCTTCGCTGTCTCCCGCGTTTGCGAGGTAGCGCAAGGAAACAGACGAAAGAAATGGCCCAACCCACCCCCATACACATGTATATACATACGTCCACACACGCAAATATACATACCTACACAGCTTTCCATGGTTTACCCCAGATGTTTCATATACCCTGGTTCAGTTCACTGCCAGCACATTGGCCCCAGTTTACCACATCATTCCAATTCACTCTATTCCTTGCCTCCTTTCACCCTCCTGCATGTTCAGGCCCCGATCACACAAAATCTTTTTCACTCCATCTTTCCACCTCCAATTTGGTCTCCCACTTCTCCTCGTTCCCTCCACCTCTGACACATATATCCTCTTGGTCAATCTTTCCTCACTCATTCTCTCCATGTGCCCAAACCATTTCAAAACACCCTCTTCTGCTCTCTCAACCACGCTCTTTTTATTTCCACACATCTCTCTTACCCTTACGTTACTTACTCGATCAAACCACCTCACACTACATAGTGTCCTCAAACATTTCATTTCCAATACATTCACCCTCCTCCATACAACCCTATCAAGAGCCCATGCCTCACAACCATTTAATATTGTTAAAACTACTACTGTATTATTATTATGATTATTATTGTTATTATTATCATCATTATAATCATTATCATTATTATTATTATCATAATACTTGATCACTGTTTCCTGTATCAGCGAGGCAGAGCCTGGAAACAGATGAAGAACAACTCATCCACTCATATACACACGTATATATACATAAACTCCCATATTCATACATATACATATCAACATATACACATACAGGAGAAGTGAGAGACCAAATCGGAGGTGGAAGGATGGAGTGAAAAGGATTTTGTGTGATCGGGGCCTGAACATGCAGGAGGGTGAAAGGAGGGCAAGGAATAGAGTGAATTGGAGCGATGTGGTATACAGGGGTTGACGTGCTGTCGGTGGATTGAATCAAGGCATGTGAAGCGTCGGGGTAAACCATGGAAAGCTGTGTAGGTATGTATATTTGCGGACGAAAGAAATGGCCCAACCCACCCCCATACACATGTATATACATACGTCCACACACGCAAATATACATACCTACACAGCTTTCCATGGTTTACCCCAGACGCTTCACATGCCCCGATTCAATCCACTGACAGCACGTCAACCCCGGTATACCACATCGCTCCAATTCACTCTATTCCTTGCCCTCCTTTCACCCTCCTGCATGTTCAGGCCCCGATCACACAAAATCTTTTTCACTCCATCTTTCCATCTCCAATTTGGTCTCCCTCTTCTCCTCGTTCCCTCCACCTCCGACACATATATCCTCTTGGTCAATCTTTCCTCACTCATTCTCTCCATGTGCCCAAACCATTTCAAAACACCCTCTTCTGCTCTCTCAACCACGCTCTTTTTATTTCCACACATCTCTCTTACCCTTACGTTACTTACTCGATCAAACCACCTCACACCACACACATATATATATATATATATATTTTTTCTTCGCTGTCTCCCGCGTTTGCGAGGTAGCGCAAGGAAACAGACGAAAGAAATGGCCCAACCCACCCCCATACACATGTATATACATACGTCCACACACGCAAATATACATACCTACACAGCTTTCCATGGTTTACCCCAGACGCTTCACATGCCCCGATTCAATCCACTGACAGCACGTCAACCCCGGTATACCACATCGCTCCAATTCACTCTATTCCTTGCCCTCCTTTCACCCTCCTGCATGTTCAGGCCCCGATCGCACAAAATCTTTTTCACTCCATCTTTCCACCTCCAATTTGGTCTCCCACTTCTCCTCGTTCCCTCCACCTCTGACACATATATCCTCTTGGTCAATCTTTCCTCACTCATTCTCTCCATGTGCCCAAACCATTTCAAAACACCCTCTTCTGCTCTCTCAACCACGCTCTTTTTATTTCCACACATCTCTCTTACCCTTACGTTACTTACTCGATCAAACCACCTCACACCACACATTGTCCTCAAACATCTCATTTCCAGCACATCCATCCTCCTGCGCACAACTCTATCCATAGCCCACGCCTCGCAACCATACAACATTGTTGGAACCACTATTCCTTCAAACATACCCATTTTTGCTTTCCGAGATAATGTTCTCGACTTCCACACATTCTTCAAGGCTCCCAGAATTTTCACCCCCTCCCCCACCCTATGATCCACTTCCGCTTCCATGGTTCCATCCGCTGCCAGATCCACTCCCAGATATCTAAAACACTTTACTTCCTCCAGTTTTTCTCCATTCAAACTTACCTCCCAATTGACTTGACCCTCAACCCTACTGTACCTAATAACCTTGCTCTTATTCACATTTACTCTTAACTTTCTTCTTTCACACACTTTACCAAACTCAGTCACCAGCTTCTGCAGTTTCTCACATGAATCAGCCACCAGCGCTGTATCATCAGCGAACAACAACTGACTCACTTCCCAAGCTCTCTCATCCCCAACAGACTTCATACTTGCCCCTCTTTCCAAAACTCTTGCATTCACCTCCCTAACAACCCCATCCATAAACAAATTAAACAACCATGGAGACATCACACACCCCTGCCGCAAACCTACATTCACTGAGAACCAATCACTTTCCTCTCTTCCTACATGTACACGTGCCTTACATCCTCGATAAAAACTTTTCACTGCTTCTAACAACTTGCCTCCCACACCATATATTCTTAATACCTTCCACAGAGCATCTCTATCAACTCTATCATATGCCTTCTCCAGATCCATAAATGCTACATACAAATCCATTTGCTTTTCTAAGTATTTCTCACATACATTCTTCAAAGCAAACACCTGATCCACACATCCTCTACCACTTCTGAAACCACACTGCTCTTCCCCAATCTGATGCTCTGTACATGCCTTCACCCTCTCAATCAATACCCTCCCATATAATTTACCAGGAATACTCAACAAACTTATACCTCTGTAATTTGAACACTCACTCTTATCCCCTTTGCCTTTGTACAATGGCACTATGCATGCATTCCGCCAATCCTCAGGCACCTCACCATGAGTCATACATACATTAAATAACCTTACCAACCAGTCAATAATACAGTCACCCCCTTTTTTAATAAATTCCACTGCAATACCATCCAAAACTGCTGCCTTGCTGGCTTTCATCTTCCGCAGAGATTTTACTACCTCTTCTCTGTTTACCAAATCATTTTCCCTAACCCTCTCACTTTGCACACCACCTCGACCCAAACACCCTATATCTGCCACTCTATCATCAAACACATTCAACAAACCTTCAAAATACTCACTCCATCTCCTTCTCACATCACCACTACTTGTTATCACCTCCCCATCTGCGCCCTTCACTGAAGTTCCCATTTGCTCCCTTGTCTTACACACTTTATTTACCTCCTTCCAGAACATCTTTTTATTCTCCCTAAAATTTAATGATACTATTTATGTTTCATATAAACCTTATACACAGCCTGAAGGTAATTCATACGATATCTTTAATAATTTTGTACATGAAACAAATTTTGTATAACAATGAACCATCAGAAAGCTACGGTGTCACAACCTCAACCACCCATGTGGACAATATGTGGTTGTTTGGCATCACCTTCACTCCAGACTCTGAATCTATATGCTACTGATAAGCAATCATTTTCTTACACTTATTCATGCTTAAGTACCTAACAGTAAAAAAATATGAAATACCATTAATACAGTGAAAAAATAATGTGTTTAGAGTAACTAAGCAGCACAGTAAAATCAGCAGAATACCTATATCAGCTGTTAAACAATAACAACAAACAACGGCAGGTTTTCAGTTTCCACCAACAATTCTGTGTTTTGATTAAAAGGTTACAGTACACTGTATTTTATTTTCTAACTTTTATTTGAGATATAAAAACAAATAAGCCTTTAAGGTACGATAACTACTGGTAGCTGTAAATGTAATGAAATCTATCTGACAAAAATTTCAATGCAATAATGTTGCTGGTCATTATATGCTCAAACATGGCATTTTAAGTGGAGATGAAATTCAGATTTCACATGAAAATGTTTGTCACTTACCAAAACCCCTGATCTCTGCTTTCAAAAGAAGATAAATGCAGCAACAAATACTAGAACTACATATGACCTGAGAAACATGAGGGGGAGGGTACACCACTGTTGACATTATTATGAGAAGGAACATCAGAAGGTGAGGGATGACAAAGCATTCTGCTGGTTGACTCTTTTGTATGTTTCCTCCAGTCATCTGCCTCACTAACAATGGTGTTTGTCTTTGAAGTCTCTCTTTGATTTGACATGATTTCTTGTTCTGCTATAAATGCATGCTGCTCTGGTCCTTCAAAAAGTCCATCATACATTTCCATCATGTTGTCAAGAGCACTTTTTCTGCAGTGTTAACAAAGTCATCTTCATTGTCTCAATTATCAAGATCATCTTGATTCAGAACCATTTCAGCTATGTCAGTGTTACCCACAGGGATATCTGCAGGCCTTTCTAACATTTTCAACAATATCTTGTACCACAGAGCAGAGAATATGCAAAAAACAAAGTGAGTAATGCACGTAAGTCTGGTGGTGACGATGTTTTGTAACAAACTGGTGCCAACAGAATGTCAGAGCCCAGCATGGGCAAGCGAAGTCAGGTGTGGAATTTTCCACTTGTAACATCATGTCACCCCACAGGAAACAGCATCGCCATCCCATGTGTCAGGGAGGTAGTGCCAGGAAAACAGACAAAGAAAAAAAAAGGCCACATTTGTTCGTAATCAGTCTCTAGCTGTCATGTGTAATGCACCAAAATCACAACTACCTATCCACACCCAGGCCCCACAGACCTTTCCATGGTTTACCCCAGATGTTTCATATACCCTGGTTCAGTTCACTGCCAGCACATTGGCCCCAGTTTACCACATCATTCCAATTCACTCTATTCCTTGCACGCCTCTCACCCTTCCACCTCCAATTTGGTCTCCCACTTCTTGTTCCCTCCACCTCTGAGACATATATCCTCTTTGTCGACCTTTCCTCACTCATTCTCTCCGTGTGTCCAAACCATTTAAACACATCCTCTTCTGCTCTCTAAACCACACTCTTTTTATTACCACACATTTCTCTTATCCTTTCATTACTTACTCGATCAAACCACCTCACACTACATAGTGTCCTCAAACATTTCATTTCCAATACATTCACCCTCCTCCATACAACCCTATCAAGAGCCCATGCCTCACAACCATTTAATATTGTTAAAACTACTACTGTATTATTATTATGATTATTATTGTTATTATTATTATTATTGTTATTATTATCATCATTATAATCATTATCATTATTATTATTATCATAATACTTGATCACTGTTTCCTGTATCAGCGAGGCAGAGCCTGGAAACAGATGAAGAACAACTCATCCACTCATATACACACGTATATATACATAAACTCCCATATTCATACATATACATATCAACATATACACATACAGGAGAAGTGAGAGACCAAATCGGAGGTGGAAGGATGGAGTGAAAAAGATTTTGAGAGATCAGGGCCTCAACATACAGGAGGGTGAGAGGCGTGCGAGGAACAGAGTGAATTGGAACACTGTAGTATACTGGGAGCGACATGCTGTCAATGGACTAAACCAGGGGATGTGAAATGTCTGGGATAAACCATGGAAAGGTCTGAGGGGCCTGGATGTGGATAGGGAGCTGTGGTTTTGGTGCATTACACATAACAGCTAGAGACTGAGTGTGAATGAATATGGCCCTTTTTGTCTGTTTTCCTGGCACTACCTTGCTGAAGCAGAAGGTAGCAATATGTATATATTTTTTTCATACATATTTGCCATTTCCCGTGTTAGTGAGGTAGCGTTAAGAACAAAGGACTGAGCCTAAGAGGGTAAATCCTCACTTGGCCCCCTTCTCTGTTCCTCCTTTTGGAAAAGTAAAAACTGGAGGGGAGAATTTTCTTTCATGCTTGAAGATTCAAGTCTGGACACAGCATATAATTCGCTAACTCTCCCTCTGGGGCCTGATGCAATAAGGAAAAAAGTTTTGATAAAAGTTAAAACCATTCTGAAACCATTTTGAAAAAAGTTAAGGAGTTAAAGTCGGAAAAAATTTAAACTGTGAATTGTATATGACTTCAGAGACCTCCCTCTTCAACTGCAGTGGAAAAGCAACCAGTCTCCTCAGAAAGAAAGACTGGAGAAGTTATAAAACAGGACCTAAGAGATTCATACCAAAGCCCAGAGTTACTGGTCTTAAAAGACTTATATAAAGCAATAGAGTTGCTAATCTCATTCTTGTAAAGAAAAACTAGAATTGAATGCCAAAAATATGGCTCTCGTCATGTAAACTCCAGAAACTAGTCCTTGAAAAAAAAATCTGAGGTTGTCCAGATAAACTGAAGGGATCAACCAAGAAGTACAGCAAAACAGAAAGAATCTCCAGCACTGAGGTTGGTTAATTACGAAATCTCAAAAAAAAAAAATAGTTTGAGAACTTTTCCCAAAAGACTTACTGAGAGAAAAAGATAAATATGGTTCCAATAATTCCAACCCAAGAACATAGCATCTGTTGCAACTGTCCTCATTCTAAAACTGAAGAAATTTTCATTAGTAATGCATTGTTTCTGTAGGCAAAAAGATTCACCTATGTTGCCATTCCAAAAGAAATAATCCAATCAAAAGCATCTCTCCTAATACACAGCATGTTTCCCTACTTTGAAGTGAGGCATAACTGCTAATAATGGAGCACTTGCCAAGACTGGGCCCCACAATGGTTTTATAACTCTGTAGGAGGGATCCAGATTTTCCAGCATAATTACACTACCACTGTGTTATTCAAAAACAAGAGGAGAGTGGAAAAGGTCTTACACTGAAAAAAGTGTGATGGATGTTGCACAAAAGAAATATAATTTGAACCCATACCACGGCTCATTAGAGACGCTTGTCAATGTATGTGCTTGAAGAGTTTAAACCTTAACATGTTAATCTACTTTCATATACTCAAGTATGATAGCTGAGTAAAAGGTAGTCATAAAAATTTTGCAATCTCTAGACTTAAATATACTAATCTTCAATACTTACTGGTTGATGTATTTGGCTTATACTGACAGACATGACATCAGAAGTGAATGAAAAGCACCATTTCAAGGTTTCTCCTTTGTAATCTAAAAGAACCACATTACTCAAAATATCTAAACAGAACTGTAGAGTCACAAAAGAATTGCATCAAAATACTTGGGAGAGTGAAAAATACACACATGTATGAATCAACTATGTTTCCAAAACTTGCTTTTCGAGTTAAAATATCTATAGTTTCCTTTATTCCCTCTCTTTATAGAAGTTAACATTAAAGCAATAGAAAACAAAAGAGGACAGCTGCATAATCTGAACTCTGCCGACCTAGAGAGCAAACTGATTACCATGCAATGTGATTCTGAACTAACAGCACAAAATGTCATAATCAGTTTCAGGTCATTAATTGCAGTAGAGAAGTATCCACATTCAGAGGTGGTATTTCTCCAGAAAACTTGTTCTGTGTGAATCAGAGTTTTTCGATGAGAAAATAAAAACTAAATACAATATCAAACTATTCTTAAGCGTCTCACACCTAAATAAGTGAATTAGACTGGAAGTGACTAACTACAAACCAAACTGCAAAATCAACACAGCATGCACTTCATATCTTCAAAAGGAAAATTTAAACATCTTAATTTTGTAAATTACACATTTTTGCACTGGAAATATTTTGGGGAGCAAGGTGTATAGAAAGGAGACTGCCAAAGAGCTGATGAACAAAATGGAGACTGAGTTATCCTAAAGTTTTGTCAACAATGCTCTAAAGCTATATAATTACTTCTGAGACTGGTGTCCACCTGAGTCAATGATGAATCACTGTATCCTAAATCCTTAAAGTGCAAACACTCATACATACATACATACATACATACATACATATACAGTGAATCAAAATGTACATCAATGAAGCATATCTATTTTGAATCTCTTTCTCTCTCTCTCTTTTTTTTTTTTACCTTTGTGGGGACTTTAATCTTGAAACTGTCTTCCAGGCATCACAGTTAGGTGATCGACAATATGCTCTTAACTCATCTAAGGCTTTCCGAGTTTCTACATTAGCTTGCAATAAGTATTCTTCTTCTGTCAACCGTTTAACTTTTGGAGGAAAGCGTCGACGCCTGAAATATTCAAGGAAAAGTATATCCATTATTTATTATACTTAACTGCTGTCTCCCGCTTTAGCGAGGTAGCGCAAGGAAACAGATGAGGAATGGCTCAACCCACCCACATACACATGTATATACAAGTACAATACAAAATATGCAACTTTCTTTGACTATGAACTTCTCTTTGCCAGTCTTACCTTTACTCATTTTGTATATGAAGTATAACCATGCCAACATATAAGATACAGTATATCAAAATCAAAATGTCTTCCCAGTATGTGTTTCTTGTAAATGTGTGTTTTGCTGGGTATGACCCTATGTTAGAAATAGTCTTTCTAGATGTATATTAACCTACACTTTCTCCCCATCTCTCATATAACACTTGACAACATGTAATTCACATGATCCTCTATTCTAAATAATAAATAATTTTTTCTCAAGGGATAAAAAGTAAACTATTCACAAATCTCATGCTTGAAGTATAAAAGCTGTGTAATGAAATGATTGTGTAGATGTGAGTAATGTTTGCTGTTGGGCTAAGTGTATGCCTGATGTAGACACTGGACATATTGAACTGAATTATATACTCTATAGTGGGAAACCACAAACAGCAATCGATAAGGATCACTAAGAGCATGCTGATGAGATGATCAAAAAGAATTGGCACATATCTTAGCAAACAATGGCTACCAATCTTGGCATTTCACGTGAGTAAGTACAGATTATTGTTGCTAATCTTAGGTACTAAGAAGTGTGAGCATGATGGGTTCCCATAATGTTGACTGATGCAATGAAAAAGTCTCAGCCATATGTTTAGCCCAAAGGCAATCAAAACTCACACGTACACAATCACCACCATGTTCAGCTTTCACTTGCCAGCAAAAGTTGGCAGGTGGAATGTTTTCTGCAATCAGAAACTCAATAACTGCATGGTTATTGACAATTGTGTTGTCACTGTCTACCATGATGACTGATGAAGATGTGAAATCTCTATTGACATAACTAAAAAAAAATTACAGTAATGGGTGGGAACTGACAGCACTTTGGTTCATCCACCTATATGAACCTGTTCAAGAATACAAAACTAGGAAGCATAACTTTATGGCACACCCTTGTGTGGGTCCATATTGTTACAGGGTCAGGGCCACGTTGCCCTGGGTAAACACCATGACACTGACATACGCCAGTACTCTGCTCTATCATCTAAAAAAGGGTAACGGTTGTCCTGACAACAATGTTTGTGAGAGATTAAAATCTTTATATATATTTCATGTCAGAGGTATGCAAAGGCACAGTTATAGAAAAGCAACTGAGCCAACTATAGTGAACTTAAATCCTTAAAACATTTTGAAGTTCCAAGGAAGTGGTACAACCTGCCAACCCTGTAGCTGTTAAATGTCGCCTCCTTGCCTAACAGACTGGAGGAACTGCCATCACCACCAGGTCATAGCAATAAAGGAGGCCTTGCAAATAACTACTGAAATATGTACAATGAGTAACTACATTCTCTTCACCACCTTCTTACATCAAAATGTGGGGGAGGTGTGGCACTCTTTTGTCACAGAGTTATATATTACCCAACTGACAGTTAATGTGCATGAAGATATGCGTGGGGCTATGCCAACAAGCTACTTGTGGAAAATTGCCTCCATTATCTACTGTGTGGTATCCCACCATGCTTATTTCCCCACCAGGGAATTACTGTTAGAAAACCCAAGCTACACATCTGACACACACAGGATAAGGTACTCTTGTCTAAAGCTTGTGATATGTAGAAATTTTACTGAGACAGGCACTACCAGCCTCTAAGACCAACTAAATCCTTCTCAGTTAAATTTCCTGCACACAGTCAAAACACTCTTAACCTGATTCTAACTGACATAGCTGGACTAAAGTGACAACTCAACATAAGCTCTCTCCCAGCATACCTACCAACTCTATCTCCCCTAAACAAAGCAAAGGAATATTAAGTAGCTAGGCATCTTCAGTGCCTTAAAATCAAATGCTCAACTAAATCCCGAGATCTTCATGTGAAATCATACAAAGAATTCTGAGATGAATCAGCTACACCACTAACTACCATAGTTACTGATTCATGCTGACAGTCTAAATGCCCCATAACATGGAAGACAGCATATATCATTCTACTATATAAATCCACTAACCATAGTCTCTTTACAGCTTACACCCTGTTGCCATCATTATAATTCCGAGTCTAACCTGTAAAAGTTCTGCAAATGACTGGGCCTATGCTGACACTGCATATTCAGTAGACCCTCAGCTGTCTGGAACATTTGGTCTTCTTCAACCACTCACTGCCCTGTCAGCCTCCTAGACTTCATCTACCATAACTGCAAGACCTCAGTGGCATTCACCTTTATAGACTTAATGAGGGCTTTCAACCTGTCAACCACAACTTCATGAGGAAAGCTGTAACCTTGAACTATGGAGGTGTCCTCCCTCATGGCTGGTGGACTTTCCTGACTGGGTCAAACCAAGCTGTCTGCTTTTGGGACATCATCTCCACCTTCCTTCCCCTCACTTGCGATGTCCCGGGGGGAACTAAGACAAGGGTGCTCTTCTTTCTGATCCTTATCAATGACACCCTGAGGGATGCAAACCACCACTGGAAATATGTAGATGACTCCACTTTTGGCATCACTATCAAAAACAACCCTCCGGACATCAGTACCCTTCACGTCATCAGCAATCTTCTGGAATACATTACAGCCTATGATGTCATCATCAACAAGACAGTGATGATCCACATCAACCTGGGTGCAGACAACCTCATGCCACCTGACATCACAATAAGCCCTGTTAAAGACTTCAAACTTCTTGGTGTCACTACAGATGACTTCAAAATGGAAGAGTGCCATCAGCACTACCATTAAATCTTTCTCATCTTTTCTCTACCTTCCCTGCCGACTGAGATCACTCGCATCCCATCATCTCAGCTCAGGAATGTCTATACCACTTTCATTCTACTTATGCTCAACTATGTCTACCCATTCTGGGTCTCTATGTGTGAGTGCATGTGTGTACTCCCAGTGTCTAACAGCAGCTTGTTTAGATCCAGGAACATGGAAAAGTCATGGATTGTGCATTCATTCACTGCTCCAACTGACTACTTTCACAAGGTGTGTGAATGAACTACAGGGGATTGTCTCTAAGTTTGTCCATTCTTCTCTTATGTGATAGCCTCTTAAGAGAAACACAGGGAAAAATAAGGCAAGGTGGAAGATTACAGAGAGGGAATCTACACCTTACAATCAACAGAAAAAGACCAAAGTGAAGAAATGCGCTGAATGGTCAGAGAAACAGAAAACAAGAAAAGTAATAATGAAATAGCAAAAAAAAAAAAAAAAAAAAAAAGAACGATGAGACAGGGATACATTAGGAGAAGCAAAGACTAGCAGGCATGCAAAGTGAGGGCACAAACAGTAGAATGATCAGAGACAAAAGAAACAAGAGAGCTGAGATGGAAGACATATGTGACAAAATATATTGGTAAAGAGCAATAAAAAAGTCACTGAATGTGAGATCATATGATAAGCAGGTTATCTATGAGGAAGAGCTCCAGAGGCAATCTTTCATAAGTTAAATGGCATTTGAGGTCACATTAAGTCCCAGCAAAAAGACATACTGCAGTGATGCTCCTCCAAGTTCACTATTTAGTTTTTCTCATTATCTCATCATATCATTTAAGAGGTTCTATAGAAATCTCCAAAAGAAACTTGAAAAACTGAGGATTTGGAAATATATTGAGAAATTCATAGCTGACAAGTACTCTTCAGGCAACAGATAAAGAAATCATGAACAAACACTAATTAAGAAAATCATCCATTCATAGGACAGCTAAATGAGTTACACTACTCATTCAAACTCCTTCTTAAGTACTAGAGAGAAGTTCCTCCATGTTACTACAGTGAATACATGGAATTAATCATTCCCATCTTGGAAGCTATTAAAATTCTAAAAATGCAAATATCAAAAAATAAAGTGCAAAATTTATTTCAACTGAAAAGAGAGGTTAAGAAACACATCACACTAAACACTATAAAAGTTTCCCCTGCTTTTAGAATTTCCTTTCAATAAAAAGAAGTACCTAAAACACTGGTTATACACTACCACAGATGAATAAGCAGTTAAAAAAAGCAGCATGTTAGAACTTACCAGTATGTTTGAAACTTTGACTTCCACTTATCAGGAATATTATGATAGGTTACCATGATGATGACAAGACCAAGTGTTGCTTCACGATATTGGCTGCTGAGAAATACTGCTAGCAATGCCACCAACTGCATGGCCCACTGAACTAAGTTGATTGAGCGCGTGTCTGTTAGTGGGCCATAGCGGTAAACCATAGCAAAGCTGATCAAACCTGCTACCACCACATAACCTGTTTTAGAAGATATATCATCAAAGATGAAAATATCATATGTGAATATACAGTAATTACCTTATCTTCATATCTATCAACAATGTAATTATAATTCACTTGCTTTGGCTGCATTTGCAATAGTTTTACTAGGTACCCTGTTCTATATTTCAAATCAAGACAGAGTTCAAACTCAAAATCAATAATTTTTCCCACTTTCCTAACTCTTTTTTTAATCTTTCTGACCTCTTAGTTTTCTTTCCATGGGCTACCTTATTCTTTTCAAATATTTACTTTTTCATCTGAAAGCAAATGGTATGTCTAGAAAACAAGTACTGAGCAGAATTCCAGTGCAAAAACAAAGTGTTCCTGTTAAAAGACTAACTTACTAATATGGCATTTATGAGAAGGAAACTTAAAAGATAAAAGAATACTAATAATCAATATGCTGAACACAATGTTATATTACTGTATGATAAAAATATGTCAGGATTTGTTTGAAGCTTTCAAGTAGAATTGAGCAGCATCTACTAATACATTAAGAACTGGGTACATGCTTTTTTTTAATCACATACTAAGCAAACTCAAGTGATGCACTGAGAACTGGGAGAATAATAATCTTTAAATCCCATAAAAAGTGATTCATTTTCTTCTTCTTTCAAACTTGTTCACTGTTTCCTACATTAGCATGGCAGTGCCAGGAACAGATGAAGAAAAGGCCTCATTTGCTTACACCCACTCTGAAGTTGTCATGTATAATGCACCAAAACCACAGCCCCTTAATTACAAGCAGGCCCCATAGACCTTTCCATAGTTCTCCCAGCTGCCTCATATGCCTTACTATGGTTCAGCCCATTGGCATTACATCACCCCTATACACCATACCATTCCAAGTTACTCTACATTGTGCATGCCTTTCAACCTCCTGCATGTTCAGGCTGAGAGCACTCAAAATCCTATTCTATTCATCCTCCCATCTCTAATCTCTCATAACTCATCTTCATATGCTCAAATAATTTCAGCACCCTTTCTTTAGCTCACTAAACCTTACTCTCATTACCAAATCTCTCTCTAACCCTTTTATTACTTACTGGATCAAACCTCCTCACCCCACATATTGTCCTCAAACATTTCACTTCCCACAATCAGCCTCATCCATCATTCCCATCTATTCTCATGCCTTACATCCATACAACATCATTCAAACTAAAAGATCTTGAAAACTTACCCAAGGTCATGCTCACAGATAGTGACCTCTCTTTCCAAACATTCCTAAATACTCCCAGAACATTTATGCCCTCACTCATCCCATGACTCTCCTTAACTTCTATGGTTCCATTTGCTATAGCCTTGGGTAATATTTTGCTCAGATTTTCAAGTTCTTCAGATTTTAATGAAACTCAGGGTATATGTGGTATTCTATATGGTGATTACGGATATCGAGTCCAAAGACTGCATTTCGTAAAATTGAGCGCTTAACCACATATGTAATATTAATTATAATTAATTATATTAATATGCTAATTACTCGACTAATTACACGAATCTTAAGGTTATAACCAAAGATTGTCATTCAACACACGCACAAGGATCTATGCTGAAATTTTCAGGAAAATCTATTTTTTCAAAAAAATCAAGAAATATTTGGGTAATATTTGCTCAGATTTTCAAGTTCTTCAGATTTTAATGAAACTCAGGTTATATGTGGTATTCTATATGGTGATTAAGGATATCGAGTCAAAAGACTGCATTTCATAAAATTGAGCGCTTAACCACATATCTAATATCAATTATAATTAATTATATCAATATGCTAATTACTCGACTAATTACACGAATCTTAAAATTATAACCAAAGATTGTCATTCAACACACGTACAAGGACCTATGCTGAAATTTTCAGAAAAATCTATTTTTTCAAAAAAACAAGAAAATATTTTGCTCAGATTTTCAAGTTCTTCAGATTTTAATAAAACTCAGGGTATATGTGGTATTCTATATGGTGATTAAGGATATCGAGTCAAAAGACTGCATTTCGTAAAATTGAGCGCTTAACCACATATCTAATATTAATTATAATTAATTATATTAATATGCTAATTACTCGACTAATTACACGAATCTTAAGGTTATAACCAAAGATTGTCATTCAACACATGTACAAGGATCTATGCTGAAATTTTCAGGAAAATCTATTTTTTCAAAAAAATCCAGAAAAATCCTAGGCTATAGCCTTGGGTAATATTTTGCTCAGAGTTTCAAGTTCTTCAGATTTTAATGAAACTCAGGGTATATGTGGTATTCTATATGGTGATTAAGGATATTGAGTCAAAAGGCTGCATTTCGTAAAATTGAGCGCTAAACCACATATTTAATATTAATTATAATTAATTATATTAATATGCTAATTACTCGACTAATTACACGAATCCTAAGGCTATAACCAAAGATTGTCATTCAACACACATACAAGGATCTATGCTGAAATTTTCAGGAAAATCTATTTTTCAAAAAAATCAAGATAAATCCTAGGTAATATTTTGGGTAATATTTTGCTCAGATTTTCAAGTTCTTCAGATTTTGATGAAACTCAGGGTATATGTGGTATTCTATATGGTGATTAAGGATATCGAGTCAAAAGACTGCATTTCGTAAAATTAAGCGCATAATTACATACTTAATATTAATTATAATTACATTAATATGCTAATTACTCGACCAATTAAACAAATTTCAAGGCTTTGACCACAGATTCTTATTCAAAAGACGTAAAAGCATCTATGCTAAAATTTTCAGGAAAATCTATTTCTTAAAAAAATTAAGGAACATCCAAGGCCTATGATATTTTGCTCAGATTTTCAAGTTCTTCATATTTTAATGAAACTCTGGGAATATGTGGTATTCTCTATGGTGATTAAGGATATCAAGTCAAAAGACTGCATTTCGTAAAATTGAGCGCTTAACCACATATCTAATATTAATTACAATTAATTATATTAATATGCCAATTACTAGACTAATTACACGAATCTTAAGGTTATAACCAAAGATTGTCATTCAACACACGTACAAGGATCTATGCTGAAATTTTCAGGAAAATCTATTTTTTCAAAAAAATCTAGAAAAATCCTAGGCTATAGCCTTGGGTAATATTTTGCTCAGATTTTCAAGTTCTTCACATTTTAATGAAACTCAGGGTATATGTGGTATTCTATATGGCGATTAAGGATATCGAGTCAAAAGACTGCATTTCGTAAAATTGAGCACTTAACCACATATTTAATATTAATTATAATTAATCATATTAATATGCTAATTACTCGACTAATTACACGAATCTTAAGGTTATAACCAAAGATTGTCATTCAACACACGTACAAGGATCTATGCTGAAATTTTCAGGAAAATCTATTTTTTCAAAAAAATCTAGAAAAATCCTAGGCTATATAGCCTTGGGTAATATTTTGCTCAGATTTTCAAGTTCTTCACATTTTAATGAAACTCAGGGTATATGTGGTATTCTATATGGTGATTAAGGATATCGAGTCAAAAGACTGCATTTCGTAAAATTGAGCGCTTAACCACATATTTAATATTAATTATAATTAATTATATTAATATGCTAATTACTCGACTAATTATACGAATCTTAAGGTTATAACCAAAGATTGTCATTCAACACACGTACAAGGATCTATGCTGAAATTTTCAGGAAAATCTATTTTCTCAAAAAAATCAAGAAAAATCCAAGGCTATAGCCTTTGGTAATATTTTCCTCAGATTTTCAAGTTCTTCAGATTTTAATGAAACTCAGGGTATATGTGGTATTCTATATGGCGATTAAGGATATCGAGTCAAAAGACTGCATTTCGTAAAATTGAGCACTTAACCACATATTTAATATTAATTATAATTAATCATATTAATATGCTAATTACTCGACTAATTACACGAATCTTAAGGTTATAACCAAAGATTGTCATTCAACACACGTACAAGGATCTATGCTGAAATTTTCAGGAAAATCTATTTTTTCAAAAAAATCTAGAAAAATCCTAGGCTATAGCCTTGGGTAATATTTTGCTCAGATTTTCAAGTTCTTCAGATTTTAATGAAACTCAGGGTATATGTGGTATTCTATATGGTGATTAAGGATATCGAGTCAAAAGACTGCATTTCGTAAAATTGAGCGCTTAACCACATATTTAATATTAATTATAATTAATTATATTAATATGCTAATTACTCTACTAATTATACGAATCTTAAGGTTATAACCAAAGATTGTCATTCAACACACGTACAAGGATCTATGCTGAAATTTTCAGGAAAATCTATTTTTTCAAAAAAATCTAGAAAAATCCTAGGCTATAGCCTTGGGTAATATTTTGCTCAGATTTTCAAGTTCTTCACATTTTAATGAAACTCAGGGTATATGTGGTATTCTATATGGTGATTAAGGATATCGAGTCAAAAGACTGCATTTCGTAAAATTGAGCGCTTAACCACATATTTAATATTAATTATAATTAATTATATTAATATGCTAATTACTCGACTAATTATACGAATCTTAAGGTTATAACCAAAGATTGTCATTCAACACACGTACAAGGATCTATGCTGAAATTTTCAGGAAAATCTATTTTTTCAAAAAAATCAAGAAAAATCCTAGGCTATAGCCTTGGGTAATATTTTGCTCAGATTTTCAAGTTCTTCAGATTTTAATGAAACTCAGGGTATATGTGGTATTCTATATGGTGATTAAGGATATCGAGTCAAAAGACTGCATTTCGTAAAATTGAGCGCTTAACCACATATTTAATATTAATTATAATTAATTATATTAATATGCTAATTACTCGACTAATTATACGAATCTTAAGGTTATAACCAAAGATTGTCATTCAACACACGTACAAGGATCTATGCTGAAATTTTCAGGAAAATCTATTTTTTCAAAAAAATCAAGAAAAATCCTAGGCTATAGCCTTGGGTAATATTTTGCTCAGATTTTCAAGTTCTTCAGATTTTAATGAAACTCAGGGTATATGTGGTATTCTATATGGTGATTAAGGATATCGAGTCAAAAGACTGCATTTCGTAAAATTGAGCGCTTAACCACATATTTAATATTAATTATAATTAATTATATTATGCTAATTACTCGACTAATTATACGAATCTTAAGGTTATAACCAAAGATTGTCATTCAACACACGTACAAGGATCTATGCTGAAATTTTCAGGAAAATCTATTTTTTCAAAAAAATCTAGAAAAATCCTAGGCTATAGCCTTGGGTAATATTTTGCTCAGATTTTCAAGTTCTTCACATTTTAATGAAACTCAGGGTATATGTGGTATTCTATATGGTGATTAAGGATATCGAGTCAAAAGACTGCATTTCGTAAAATTGAGCGCTTAACCACATATTTAATATTAATTATAATTAATTATATTAATATGCTAATTACTCTACTAATTATACGAATCTTAAGGTTATAACCAAAGATTGTCATTCAACACACGTACAAGGATCTATGCTGAAATTTTCAGGAAAATCTATTTTTTCAAAAAAATCTAGAAAAATCCTAGGCTATAGCCTTGGGTAATATTTTGCTCAGATTTTCAAGTTCTTCAGATTTTAATGAAACTCAGGGTATATGTGGTATTCTATATGGTGATTAAGGATATCGAGTCAAAAGACTGCATTTCGTAAAATTGAGCGCTTAACCACATATTTAATATTAATTATAATCAATTATATTAATATGCTAATTACTCTACTAATTATACGAATCTTAAGGTTATAACCAAAGATTGTCATTCAACACACGTACAAGGATCTATGCTGAAATTTTCAGGAAAATCTATTTTCTCAAAAAAATCAAGAAAAATCCAAGGCTATAGCCTTTGGTAATATTTTCCTCAGATTTTCAAGTTCTTCAGATTTTAATGAAACTCAGGGTATATGTGGTATTCTATATGGTGATTAAGGATATCGAGTCAAAAGACTGCATTTCGTAAAATTGAGCACTTAACCACATATTTAATATTAATTATAATTAATCATATTAATATGCTAATTACTCGACTAATTACACGAATCTTAAGGTTATAACCAAAGATTGTCATTCAACACACGTACAAGGATCTATGCTGAAATTTTCAGGAAAATCTATTTTTTCAAAAAAATCAAGAAAAATCCTAGGCTATAGCCTTGGGTAATATTTTGCTCAGATTTTCAAGTTCTTCAGATTTTAATGAAACTCAGGGTATATGTGGTATTCTATATGGTGATTAAGGATATCGAGTCAAAAGACTGCATTTCGTAAAATTGAGCGCTTAACCACATATTTAATATTAATTATAATTAATTATATTAATATGCTAATTACTCGACTAATTATACGAATCTTAAGGTTATAACCAAAGATTGTCATTCAACACACGTACAAGGATCTATGCTGAAATTTTCAGGAAAATCTATTTTTTCAAAAAAATCAAGAAAAATCCTAGGCTATAGCCTTGGTAATATTTTGCTCAGATTTTCAAGTTCTTCACATTTTAATGAAACTCAGGGTATATGTGGTATTCTATATGGTGATTAAGGATATCGAGTCAAAAGACTGCATTTCGTAAAATTGAGCGCTTAACCACATATTTAATATTAATTATAATTAATTATATTAATATGCTAATTACTCGACTAATTATACGAATCTTAAGGTTATAACCAAAGATTGTCATTCAACACACGTACAAGGATCTATGCTGAAATTTTCAGGAAAATCTATTTTTTCAAAAAAATCAAGAAAAATCCTAGGCTATAGCCTTGGGTAATATTTTGCTCAGATTTTCAAGTTCTTCAGATTTTAATGAAACTCAGGGTATATGTGGTATTCTATATGGTGATTAAGGATATCGAGTCAAAAGACTGCATTTCGTAAAATTGAGCGCTTAACCACATATTTAATATTAATTATAATTAATTATATTAATATGCTAATTACTCGACTAATTACACGAATCTTAAGGTTATAACCAAAGATTGTCATTCAACACACGTACAAGGATCTATGCTGAAATTTTCAGGAAAATCTATTTTTTCAAAAAAATCAAGAAAAATCCTAGGCTATAGCCTTGGGTAATATTTTGCTCAGATTTTCAAGTTCTTCAGATTTTAATGAAACTCAGGGTATATGTGGTATTCTATATGGTGATTAAGGATATCGAGTCAAAAGACTGCATTTCGTAAAATTGAGCGCTTAACCACATATTTAATATTAATTATAATCAATTATATTAATATGCTAATTACTCGACTAATTATACGAATCTTAAGGTTATAACCAAAGATTGTCATTCAACACACGTACAAGGATCTATGCTGAAATTTTCAGGAAAATCTATTTTTTCAAAAAAATCAAGAAAAATCCTAGGCTATAGCCTTGGGTAATATTTTGCTCAGATTTTCAAGTTCTTCAGATTTTAATGAAACTCAGGGTATATGTGGTATTCTATATGGTGATTAAGGATATCGAGTCAAAAGACTGCATTTCGTAAAATTGAGCGCTTAACCACATATTTAATATTAATTATAATCAATTATATTAATATGCTAATTACTCGACTAATTATACGAATCTTAAGGTTATAACCAAAGATTGTCATTCAACACACGTACAAGGATCTATGCTGAAATTTTCAGGAAAATCTATTTTTTCAAAAAAATCAAGAAAAATCCTAGGCTATAGCCTTGGGTAATATTTTGCTCAGATTTTCAAGTTCTTCAGATTTTAATGAAACTCAGGGTATATGTGGTATTCTATATGGTGATTAAGGATATCGAGTCAAAAGACTGCATTTCGTAAAATTGAGCGCTTAACCACATATTTAATATTAATTATAATTAATTATATTAATATGCTAATTACTCGACTAATTATACGAATCTTAAGGTTATAACCAAAGATTGTCATTCAACACACGTACAAGGATCTATGCTGAAATTTTCAGGAAAATCTATTTTTTCAAAAAAATCAAGAAAAATCCTAGGCTATAGCCTTGGGTAATATTTTGCTCAGATTTTCAAGTTCTTCAGATTTTAATGAAACTCAGGGTATATGTGGTATTCTATATGGTGATTAAGGATATCGAGTCAAAAGACTGCATTTCGTAAAATTGAGCGCTTAACCACATATTTAATATTAATTATAATTAATTATATTAATATGCTAATTACTCGACTAATTATACGAATCTTAAGGTTATAACCAAAGATTGTCATTCAACACACGTACAAGGATCTATGCTGAAATTTTCAGGAAAATCTATTTTTTCAAAAAAATCAAGAAAAATCCTAGGCTATAGCCTTGGGTAATATTTTGCTCAGATTTTCAAGTTCTTCAGATTTTAATGAAACTCAGGGTATATGTGGTATTCTATATGGTGATTAAGGATATCGAGTCAAAAGACTGCATTTCGTAAAATTGAGCGCTTAACCACATATTTAATATTAATTATAATCAATTATATTAATATGCTAATTACTCGACTAATTATACGAATCTTAAGGTTATAACCAAAGATTGTCATTCAACACACGTACAAGGATCTATGCTGAAATTTTCAGGAAAATCTATTTTCTCAAAAAAATCAAGAAAAATCCAAGGCTATAGCCTTTGGTAATATTTTCCTCAGATTTTCAAGTTCTTCAGATTTTAATGAAACTCAGGGTATATGTGGTATTCTATATGGTGATTAAGGATATCGAGTCAAAAGACTGCATTTCGTAAAATTGAGCACTTAACCACATATTTAATATTAATTATAATTAATTATATTAATATGCTAATTACTCGACTAATTACACGAATCTTAAGGTTATAACCAAAGATTGTCATTCAACACACGTACAAGGATCTATGCTGAAATTTTCAGGAAAATCTATTTTTTCAAAAAAATCAAGAAAAATCCTAGGCTATAGCCTTGGGTAATATTTTGCTCAGATTTTCAAGTTCTTCAGATTTTAATGAAACTCAGGGTATATGTGGTATTCTATATGGTGATTAAGGATATCGAGTCAAAAGACTGCATTTCGTAAAATTGAGCGCTTAACCACATATTTAATATTAATTATAATTAATTATATTAATATGCTAATTACTCGACTAATTATACGAATCTTAAGGTTATAACCAAAGATTGTCATTCAACACACGTACAAGGATCTATGCTGAAATTTTCAGGAAAATCTATTTTTTCAAAAAAATCAAGAAAAATCCTAGGCTATAGCCTTGGGTAATATTTTGCTCAGATTTTCAAGTTCTTCAGATTTTAATGAAACTCAGGGTATATGTGGTATTCTATATGGTGATTAAGGATATCGAGTCAAAAGACTGCATTTCGTAAAATTGAGCGCTTAACCACATATTTAATATTAATTATAATTAATTATATTAATATGCTAATTACTCGACTAATTATACGAATCTTAAGGTTATAACCAAAGATTGTCATTCAACACACGTACAAGGATCTATGCTGAAATTTTCAGGAAAATCTATTTTTTCAAAAAAATCAAGAAAAATCCTAGGCTATAGCCTTGGGTAATATTTTGCTCAGATTTTCAAGTTCTTCAGATTTTAATGAAACTCAGGGTATATGTGGTATTCTATATGGTGATTAAGGATATCGAGTCAAAAGACTGCATTTCGTAAAATTGAGCGCTTAACCACATATTTAATATTAATTATAATTAATTATATTAATATGCTAATTACTCGACTAATTATACGAATCTTAAGGTTATAACCAAAGATTGTCATTCAACACACGTACAAGGATCTATGCTGAAATTTTCAGGAAAATCTATTTTTTCAAAAAAATCAAGAAAAATCCTAGGCTATAGCCTTGGGTAATATTTTGCTCAGATTTTCAAGTTCTTCAGATTTTAATGAAACTCAGGGTATATGTGGTATTCTATATGGTGATTAAGGATATCGAGTCAAAAGACTGCATTTCGTAAAATTGAGCGCTTAACCACATATTTAATATTAATTATAATTAATTATATTAATATGCTAATTACTCGACTAATTACACGAATCTTAAGGTTATAACCAAAGATTGTCATTCAACCATACAAGTAAAAAGGTTCTATGCTTTAATTGCTGGAGAATCTATTTGCTCAAAAAAATCAAGTATAATCCTAGGCTATAGCCTTGGGTAATTTTTTTGCTCAGTTTTTCATTGTGCTTAGATTTGTTATATGAATATCAGGGGTTTGTGGTATTCGAGTTGGGGATTATGGAGAGTCGAGGTAA